>NW_015505674.1:391921-392379 GCF_001515645.1 Sinocyclocheilus grahami
TTCATTCATTAATCAAAACAGCACATTCACTTCACAGGCAATGGTGGATTCGTAGTTAGCCACGCTAGAATAACACCATTAATTTTACGTACATGTTTCACATGAATGAATCAAAAGGAAATACAATGATACGTAACACATAATAAAGCCTTAAATCAATGAAATGAGGAGTATCGCTCAGATCACCTACACAGTGCTGAAAAAGGGGATTTCTTCACCCAAGATCAGACTGATGTATTCTGGTACCATTTATATGGGCTGCTAATCTGCGCCACTCATCGCGCACAGGTGTTGTGCGTCGGTGATCAGTGTGGCACCGGCGTTTCCAGAGCGACGCTAATCTGGACTCGGGATACTTGCCACACACTGAAAACTTTCTACTGCTTGTCGGAAGGCACATTCAAGTTATAGTGTTATCTGATTTTGATCAGAAACTGGTGCGCGCATGTATAAGAGTT
>NW_015505674.1:409692-410231 GCF_001515645.1 Sinocyclocheilus grahami
GCCTGAAAAATTATTTTTTTTGTTGCAGCTGCAGAGGTTTTCAGGCTATACTACTGATGGTTCACGGGTTTGGTCACCATGATGAAACTGAAATAAAATAAGATGAACTCAAAAAAAAAAAAAGGAACATTTTTACCTATTTTAGTTTTTTTCCTAAGAGATATGGCTAAGCAGGTTTCACTTGTGTGTGATGCTGCAATAGACTTCATAACCCTAGGGTTAGGCTGTTAGCTAAACTAGCAGGGACCCACCAAATACCTCGTCAAAAGAAAAAGAAACAGTGGGAATTGTTTCTAGTTTTATGTTAGCCTACATTGTGTTGCAATGGTAGCTGCCCTTCAACGTATTAGGCCTGGCACTGAGGCGTGAGGAGAAGTAGAGATATATCTCGTTAAGGAAACAACAGTTGCTCGAACTACTGTAATCCTATCCAAAAGCGACGATGGTGATGGTGAAAATACTAAAATACGGTAAAAGTAAAACACAACAAACAAAAAAAAAAAATAAAAAAAAAATAAAAAGGGGTCCTAAGAGCTGTA
>NW_015505674.1:418421-418729 GCF_001515645.1 Sinocyclocheilus grahami
TCAAGCAGAAGGCTTTGGCTCCCTTTCCCCCCTTTCGTAGCTGTAAACAGGCGTGGAGGGCTTGCACTGCTGGCGACGTGATGTTCGGTGGGTCCCTGCTGTGTAGGCTGTGTAGGCCGTGTAAGGTATGAACAGCTGGTGGGAGGCAGCTAGTGAGGTAGGGTGCTATGTTTTTGTGTTCGTGAACACAAAGGGAGAGTTTGAGTAACTTTGTTGAGGGGCCGTAAGCAGGGGTCAGCTGATGACCGGGCTATACTACTGATGGTTCACGGGTTTGGTCACTATGACGAAACTGAAATAAAATAAGA
>NW_015505674.1:425239-458038 GCF_001515645.1 Sinocyclocheilus grahami
TGTAGTATGTTTGACTAGTTTAAGTGTTTATGTAGTTAATAAAACCTTACTTGTTTCACACTTGACGTGTTCATTGTTTACTCATAACCGGAGTCAATAATCATGCAGATTTACGTTACAAACTTATAGAATTGTACAGTAAGAAAGTTATTTCCTTTAACCAGGAAATTAACGTTCTTAGAATTGACAAGACGGTTGACCCTGAGTGGTCAGCTAAATATCTACAGTGGATCTAAAATATGAATAGTTAATTATAACTAGTTATGGTTAATTATTCATATTTCCTGTCGTTGAGCTAAATTCGCTACAGCACTCTCAGTTAGATCATCCGAAGATGAATTCATAGAGACCACACATGATATAGGTGAGGTTATATTAACTAGTGGTCTATGATAACATGCATAAAACAGCATACACTACAACAGACAATATACAAGAACAGTAATGGTATACACAATGATCTGAAGGATATGTGTATTCAATCAAAGAAAGGTTTTCCTATGAATTAATTAGAGAACAGTCCATTTCTCTGGGCATTATGTGTCTTTCTTATGAGGAAAATGAGGGAGTTTCTCTGCCCGCATTCCTTTAGGCAATAAAACCAGTGATATCAGCATTGGTTACCATGGAACCAGAGGCCTGTTCTGCCTTTCTGAGGTGTTAGGTGCATTTCGGGGGAAGGGTCCATAGACCCTCGTAATTGGCCCTTTGGTTAGGTGAGGGGGCGTTAGATATTATTTGTTAAATATAACAAAAAGTTGTGTGTCTGATTGGTCCAAATGCTACAACTGACAGCTTCAAATTGAACGTGTCTGGGCCACGCCCACGCTGAGGCTGCGCGCACGGTGGCTGACTGCTCTGCTGAGAGCATTAAGTCTAACGAAGCATTTTTTTGAAAGCATATTCAGGTAAAGCAAATTTCCTCTTCTGAGTGTGGGATCCCCATACGGCGACCAGCCTCTCAATTTAATCCAACCCCTTTTCACATGGGCTGAGGCCTGTCGGGCCATCCCTGTAGTGCCAATCTGGGTGTTGGAAATAATAAAACAGGTTATTCACTGCAATTTGCACGAATACCCCACAATTCAGCTGCATGGTTCCCCACCTCAGCTTAGAGCAAAGATGCACACGTCCTGCGCTCAGAGGTGATGAATTTGCTTGCGATAGGAGCCGTAGAAACTGTTCACCCAGCTCAGAGCGAGTCAGGCTTCCTCAGTCACTACTTCCCCATCCCCAAAAAGCATGGTGGGGAGCAAAAAGCACCATCCTCGATCTCAGACACCTGAATCATGCCCTCATGAAAAGGTAGTTCAGGATGACTATGCTGAAACAGATCCTTGCGCGAATTCGCTCAGGAGACTGGTTCTTTTCGCTGGATGCATACTTTCTGAGACAGATGGGAATCCGCATTCTCAACTACCTCAACGACTGGCTCGTTCTGGCCCAGTCAGAGGCAGAATTAATATCACACAGGACCCTCCTCCTTAGCCACATGGAGTGCCTGGGACTCAGGGTCAATTTTGCCAAGAGCTCATTGTTCCCCAGCCAGCGAATATCGTTCCTGGGAACAATTTTTGACTCAGCCCAATGAGAGCTGTAGTCACGCCGGAACGGGCTCTGGCCATAAGGTGGCTGGTGACCTCCTTCGAGATTGGTACCACTCGCTCTCTCAAAGCTTTTCAAAAGATGCTGGGCCTCATGGCGGCGGCATCGCCAGTGCTACAGTTGGGTCTGCTTTGTATGCGCCCCCTTCAGTGCCCCCAAACCACTGGTTCCATCCCATGCGTGGCGTCACAAACTCCTGCAGATCAGGGTGAGTCAGGCCTGTGTAACAGCCCTGGCTCCCTGGAAGAACTCCCGCTGGATGGAGCAGGACGTGGCCATGGGGATGGTTTGCAGAGGGACAGTTGTCAAGACAGACGTCTCCAACTCAGGTTGGGGGGCGCTGTGCGAGGGCATACCGACTTTCGGCCTCTGGTCGAAGGCGGAAAAAGGCTTCCACATCAACTGCCTGGAAATGCTAGCAGTATTTCGAGCCTGTCAGTTCTTCCTGCCAGTCCTAAAAGGACACCATGTGCTAATCCGATCGAAATTGAACCAAGGAGCGGACATGCTATCAAGGAGCAATGTCCCCTCAGGGGAGTGGACGCTCCATCCTCAGACGGTTCAGAGGATCTGGGAGATCTTCGGCGAGGCCTAGGTTAACCTCTTCACCTCAGAAGACAACTCTCACTGCCCAATTTATTTCTCAAAGACCAGGGACATGTTCGCCCACGATTGGCCCAACCTCCTTTGTTTTTCCCCCGATCGCCCTAATACCACAGGTAATCAGGCGAGTAAGGGAACAAAAACACAAGGTTCTCCTGGTGGCCCCCCCTTTGGATGAATCAGCTGTGGCTATCAGAGCTAACTCAGCTGTTGAGCACAGGTCATTACGCTCTCCGCGCTTCCTACCTCTGAAGAGGACAGAGAGCTATCTGTGCTCTGCCCAGTCAGGGCTCTGAGAATCTATATTGAGCGTTCTGCCCCCTATAGGCGGTCGGAACAACTCTTTGTCAGCTTCGGTAACCGCACCAAAGGGCTTCCGGTCACGAAGCAAAGGCTCTCTAGATGGCCTTCAATGCCCCATTGGAGTACGGGCCCACTCGACTAGAGGCCCTTGGCCGTATCACGCTCAAGCTCTCTGGCATTAGTTCACTTGTTAGCTCTCGACCCCTCGGTGTCGAAGTTACAGGAGTACTCAGGAACGATTAACCAGGCCGGGTGTGACCTCAGGAAGCTCAGCCCGTCTTAGCCTTGGGTTGTTGTTAACTTCTCTATGGGCATTGGTTGCTTATGGAAGTTTGATACTTTTAGTCGTTCCACTACATTAGCACGGCGTGATTGTACTGTATTCCCATATGCGTCTAGCAAGACGCAGTACGAGTGTAATATCAAAAGGGAATGTACTCGGTTACTAACGTAACCTCGGCTCCCTGAGATATGGGAACGAGTACTGCATTGCTAGCCGTGCTATGTAGCTGCACGACTCAGTTGTCGCTTCAGTCGAAGTAACCTGAGAATCCTGTGGCGAATGCCCGCTTATATAGCCAGATGCCCCGCCCATTCTGGTGTGCTTTGGCAGGCTTGGCGGGCTTCGTCGCCATAGGCTCGTACAGCTCCGCTGCCTAGCCATTGGTTCGTTTTTTAATACACTGCACAAACCAATGGCCGTGCAGATTCACTGATTGAATGAAAACGTGTTCAGGAGAAAAAAGAAGGTAGGCTATGCAGATTCCAGAGTTACTCGGTTCCATGGTTTTCGAATAAACTTTTTGAAATCTTTGTATCTCGCGACAGTACATTTTTCAGCAGTAGAAAGAGTTTTCACTCATGAAATCATGAACTCTTTCAAAGAAAACTTCCCATCCAATGCAGATTTTACCTGTCCTGACAAATGTAGCTAAAACACCTCTTTTCAGAGTGAAACTCTATGTACATGAGATGCGGCCAAAAGAGATCAGTCTGTGAAAAACTTTGAGTTTAATTCTCTACTTATATGGGCAAATAAAATCCTTCACAGCAAACGTTGAATCTACATAGCATTAAGTGCAGGGTAAACAATTCATTGCCCATCAGCACCAAATCCTCATGCCAGCTGTGCAGAGAGTTTGAGAGTGAAAGTATTGGGTTGTTTGCTGCTTCAGGGTTTGAATAACTTGAAGTCATTTACAGACCAGTGAATCAGAATGGCTGTCATGATTCAAGTCATTATTATACAAAGAGAATGAAAAGTTGACATAAATCTGTAATAAATATCCCAAGTGCTTCAGATGCTGATAGTTCATGTAGCAGGGCACTGAAGCAGCAGTGAACTGATGGGTTAGGATGGTTTAACTATGCCACAGAGCAGCCAGATTTGCCTATAGAGGATTCACATTCAGTCCCTGCGATAATTAACATCTGCTGAAAATATCTTGCCTGCTTGTGTTCTTATGTTTGTTCTTTGTAGCACCCTAACATTTTACTAAACGAAATCTGTGTGAATGATCATACAGTGACATGAAAAGGTTTTGATATTTGATATTCTCTTTTTGACTTATTGCACAAATGGAAACATTTTGGTTAAAATGCTTAACATACTCCCTTTTATTAACCCTGTGAAAATGTAAATGAATATTAATAAACGAATAACTGGTTGGACAACACATCCCCACAGACATCCTCACACTGCCAAAATGGTTCTCTGTATTACATATTTTTTAGTGCTGTCAATCGATAATGTGTGTATATATTATAATTAATCGCACATTTTTCTGAAATTAATCACAATTAATCCCACCTAACATTAAAGTTTTATATACTTTTATATTGCAATAATTTCACAATCTCCAAAATAATGTAGTAACAACATAAAGACAGTATATTTTTAATATTTGTTTAATGGCATCTTTTTTATGACTGAAGGGAGTATCACTGATACCAATACTACTGATGTCTCTAGGAAATTGTTTTCTTTTTCCTAATATTTAATCATTGACTATAGCCATTCAACATTACAATAATTGAGAGATATCAGTTTTAACATTTATTAGACCTTAAAAAATAACTTTTAATTTAAGTGAACTTAAAGCAATCTTTACATGTACCCTATAATACATGTCATATTTAGCTACCTGTGCCCTTCAGCAAGTAGGAAATATACAGAAATTGAATAAAGTTATCAAACATTAAATTCTATATGAAATTGATGAATCCTTAAAGCTACAAAAGTTAATTTTCATTTATTCTTTTATTAACAGACATCACAGCAGTTGGATATTAGGTTATTTTGGCTGCTTTAAGAGCTGCTGCTACATGATGCAGATCTGACACGCATCGTATTTTCTAATAACTCTTTACCTTTTCTGACCCACTTCAGCTCTTAAAGTCTCTACTAATGAGCTGACAAGTTGAATCGGGTGTGTTAGATGAGGGAGACAGTGCTGCCACTCCAGGACAGTTTCTGAAAACCACTGCCTTTCAGAGACATGCTCTTAAATTTGACTCCTATATAACAAATATTTACATACATGCACAGTTTTAAGGCAGCTTTATGCTAAGTTCACACTACACAACTTTAAACGTCAGCAGATCGCTGTGCTGTTCAGACTACATGGGCCCTGTTTTAATGATCTAAGCGCATGGTCTAAACCGCACGGCGCAGGTGCACTTAGGGCGTGTCCGAATCCACTTTTGCAAGTTTAACGACGTCATATGATGTGATTTTCCTTTCTCTTTGGAGTGTTACAAGCTCTTGGTGCATAAAGAAGATCTGTAAAGTTGCAAAGACTAAAGTCTCAAATCCAAAGAGATATTCTTTATAATAGTTACGAGTCAGCCACGCCTACCTAAAACGGCTCGTTCTAACACATACCTACATCACGATGTGGGAACATTTGCATAACGCCGCCCAAATGTTCACGCAAAGAAAGAAGGCGTAACTTTTATTCTCACTGTAGTATTGTTGCTGCCGCCGCCATGTCGTGAATGCACTGTGTGCTTCGTTGTGAACGCGAAACTACTTTGTTTGGCCTTCCAAAAGAGGACGATATCTGCTTAGTCATGCCCTTAGTCATGCCTGGAGCTGATCCGTGCTGGTCGCTGAGGAAATACATCAACTTCGTGTTGTGGATCACCGGATCGGCTTTCACCGTGGACGAAGCGGAGTCCAGCCCGGGGTCGTCACATGTGGTTGCCGCTGTGTTTCGTTGTGAAAGCGAAACTACTTTGTTTGGTTTCCAAAAATGGACACGACTAGAAATCAGTGGTTAAGTTGTATTTACAACACTGTTCCAGAACAGTTTAACCCAAATATTCAGATGTGTGCAGCACATTTTATGGAGGACTGTTTCCTGATCCTGGGAGTGTAGACTACAATGCCGGCTGTTCTGACTCAAAGACTGTAAGTACGTTTTTTATATTTAAAGAGTTTTTATATTTTATATATTTAAAGTGAGTTTTTTGAGCAGTGTAGAGTAGGGCCTGTTGTTTGTAATTTCTCTGATCACAAATGCAGACACGGTTTTATGTTTACGCGGCGCGATGCAAGGTGTGTTTTGGGCGTAACCAATCAGAGTCTCATCTCCCAACCCCTTTAAAAGCCAGTTGCACTCGCGCCATGACGGGTTCCCAATTTACATGGCGGAATGTAATTTTTCATTTTTAAAAATGTTTGTGTGCTGCTGTTATTACCCTGTGTGTGTAATAAGCAAAGTGTACGCGCGTTGTGCATCCGCCTATATGCGCATATTACTAACACGCTCTTTAAATAGCAAAGAAAAAATATTGCACCAGACTTTAGACCAGGTTTGAGTTGGTCTATGGTGCAGTCTATTTTCAGTTCCTCAAAATAGCAACGCACCAACAATGTGCCTGAACACACCTCTTTTTTTAGACCAGCACGCCCAAGGGCGCACAAATGGGCAAAATAGCAAATGCATTTGCTATTTAAACAACGCGGCGCAGGACAGGAAAATGAGAACTGCGTCGGGCTGAAACTACCAAAAACACTTGCGCCCCACCTTGTGCCGGGTGTATGATAGGGCCCCATGACTTGATTGTCTGTCTTTAAGTCGTTGTGGTGTTCACACTACGTGACTTTATGTAAATGATCCGCAACCGGGGGTTGCACACTATACAAGCTGACAACAACTCTGTCACCCAACGACTCTACAAACCACGTTTTGTCACGAAAACACACACGCGAATTGGAACGGGAATGACGCAAAACAACACGTGAAACAAGAGTTGTTTATTTGAAAACGGATGTCGGGAAGAAATTGGCGCTGCAAGCTGTTTGCTCGATGAAAAATTTTGCTCCCATTTATTGTGTCCAAACTTATCTTTAAGCCATGTTGCTGCTGTTGTTTTTCTTCTGGTGACCTCAACCCATGCCTTGCTCTCTCATTGGCTGTAGCTCGTCACAACACCTGACACCACGTGATGTCGAGTCGGCCGACCGGTCCAGCTATTTGGCATGCTAGATATTTGTTTGCCGTCGGTGAGCCTCTTGGATGCGTCGTTGTGTAGTTCACACATAAAGATTGCAGAGCGCTGATCACCTGCTGATTTTCCTCCCGATCACTGGCCCGACCTGTCGGCGAGCTCGTTAACTTGGGGTTAAATCGGGCTTAAAATCCTGTAGTATGAATTTAGCATTAATCGCCTTTTTGGTAACTTCATGACTTAACTGACAACATAATAACGACATTGCATGCATGTAGTTTCATTTGCACTTCAATATGAAATTATAAGCGCGCACCACTGCATTTGGGCATCCAATTGAAGAGCACGTGTTATGAGCACAGATTAACGGCTGACGGGACAGGAAAATTAGTTTTTACTGACATACGGCCTCACAATATCTCATCTGACCGCAGTTCACTGTTGTTCTACTGAACACTACACAATTCTACACACTTCTCCAGCTCTTCCTGAGGCAGCAGCATCCACTCCAGGTCCTCCCAAAGCGGCGGCAACCGCTGCAGATTCCCCCGAGGTGGTGGCGTCGATCTCTGAACCCTCTGCCTGTCCTGTCACGGCCATGGAGGCAGTCTCTGAACTCTCTGCCTGCCATATCATGACAACAGAGGTCGTCTATGAACTCTCTGCCTGTCTTGTCACCATCAAGGAGGTCTTCTACAAAATCTCTGCCTGTCAAGTAACAACCACGGAGGTTGCTCCTGAACTCTCTGCCCATTTTGTTACAAATAAAGAGGCCATTACTCCTCTATCTGCTCCTCCTACTTCGCCTTGGTCACCCACTCTGCCTGCTCCACCCTGGTCCACCCTTCCTCTACCACAGTCTCCAGGCCCTCTTCCACTCTATGGCCCTGGCCCACCATCCCTCCACCTGTTCTGCCTCCACTTCACCACCCTCCTGGACTCGTGACTTTATGTAAATGATCCGCAACCGGGGGTTGCACACTATACAAGCTGACAACAACTCTGTCACCCAACGACTCTACAAACCACGTTTTGTCACGAAAACACACACGCGAATTGGAACGGGAATGACGCAAAACAACACGTGAAACAAGAGTTGTTTATTTGAAAACGGATGTCGGGAAGAAATTGGCGCTGCAAGCTGTTTGCTCGATGAAAAATTTTGCTCCCATTTATTGTGTCCAAACTTATCTTTAAGCCATGTTGCTGCTGTTGTTTTTCTTCTGGTGACCTCAACCCATGCCTTGCTCTCTCATTGGCTGTAGCTCGTCACAACACCTGACACCACGTGATGTCGAGTCGGCCGACCGGTCCAGCTATTTGGCATGCTAGATATTTGTTTGCCGTCGGTGAGCCTCTTGGATGCGTCGTTGTGTAGTTCACACATAAAGATTGCAGAGCGCTGATCACCTGCTGATTTTCCTCCCGATCACTGGCCCGACCTGTCGGCGAGCTCGTTAACTTGGGGTTAAATCGGGCTTAAAATCCTGTAGTATGAATTTAGCATTAATCGCCTTTTTGGTAACTTCATGACTTAACTGACAACATAATAACGACATTGCATGCATGTAGTTTCATTTGCACTTCAATATGAAATTATAAGCGCGCACCACTGCATTTGGGCATCCAATTGAAGAGCACGTGTTATGAGCACAGATTAACGGCTGACGGGACAGGAAAATTAGTTTTTACTGACATACGGCCTCACAATATCTCATCTGACCGCAGTTCACTGTTGTTCTACTGAACACTACACAATTCTACACACTTCTCCAGCTCTTCCTGAGGCAGCAGCATCCACTCCAGGTCCTCCCAAAGCGGCGGCAACCGCTGCAGATTCCCCCGAGGTGGTGGCGTCGATCTCTGAACCCTCTGCCTGTCCTGTCACGGCCATGGAGGCAGTCTCTGAACTCTCTGCCTGCCATATCATGACAACAGAGGTCGTCTATGAACTCTCTGCCTGTCTTGTCACCATCAAGGAGGTCTTCTACAAAATCTCTGCCTGTCAAGTAACAACCACGGAGGTTGCTCCTGAACTCTCTGCCCATTTTGTTACAAATAAAGAGGCCATTACTCCTCTATCTGCTCCTCCTACTTCGCCTTGGTCACCCACTCTGCCTGCTCCACCCTGGTCCACCCTTCCTCTACCACAGTCTCCAGGCCCTCTTCCACTCTATGGCCCTGGCCCACCATCCCTCCACCTGTTCTGCCTCCACTTCACCACCCTCCTGGACTTTTTGTTGTTTTCTGTTTTGTTAACTGTTGTTTTGGAGCATCTGGTTTCTGCTGCCTAGGTGGGGGGACTATGTTACATGTTTCCTGTGTGTAATTTGCACTGTTTGCTGTGCTGCCTCATTTGTCTCTATGGTTACCCCTGTTAGTTTTTATAGTAATTCATTAACCACACCCCCTTCCTTGTTTGTTCCCTTCGTTACTCATTGGTCTTTCTATGGTCTCCTGTGTGTATATACGTATAGCCCTTGTTTCTCTTGTGCTTTGTCACTTGTTGAATGTAATGGTGTTGTTTTGCTCATGTTTTCTGTTCCTTGTTTTCCAGTGTTCCTCGTCTTTTGTTTAATTTGTTACTTCTGCACATAGATCCACATCCCTGCCTGCTTGCTTAACCTCCTGCATGTTACATTATTACTGAATTATGAACTTGGTGCTAGAGATCCCTGTAGTTTCTTTAAAGGTTTATTAGGCATATTATATCTTTTGAAGCTTTCCCGATGATGTCTCCCAGTAACCCCTACCCTGAGTCCTTTAAATTTAGAAAGGCTTGCACTGTTTGATGGAGTCCAAGAAGCTTCAAAATGGCTTTGTAACCCTTTCCAAACAAGTATATCTCTCAGTTTTCCTCTCTCTTTTGGTGTTTACCTGCATAGGTTTTGTGGTGAAAGAGTTCAATGTGGTGCTCTTCACATTTCATAACGGACTGATTTGCAGCAACACATCCAGCACCATCACACTGAACACTGGGGCCCCCCAAGGATGTGTGCTGAGCCCCCTCCTCTTCACTCTGCTGACCCATGACTGCACACCGTCACACAACTCCAACCTCCTTATTAAGTTTGCGGATGACATGACTGTAGTGGGTCTCATTAGCAACAGAGATGAGACAAACTACAGGAGCGAGGTGAGCCGCCTGGCAGGGTGGTGCAGTGACAACAATCTCTCTCTGAATGTGGAGAAGTCGAAAGAGATTGTTGTTGACTTCAGGAGAGTGCGCACTCAGCATGCTCCTCTGACCATCAATGGTGTGACTGCGGAGAGGGTGAGCAGCACCAAGTTCCTAGGTGTGCACATCACAGAGGATCTCTCCTGGACTGACAACACCACAGCACTGACCAAGAAAGCACAGCAGCGTCTCTACTTTCCTCCGCAAACTGAGAAGAGCCAGAGCCCTGGCCCCATCATGTGCACCTTCTACAAAGGCACAATCGAGAGCATTCTGACGAGCTGCATCACTGTGTGGTATGGCGCCTGCAACGCGTCCTGCCGCAAGACACTTCAGCGCATAGTGAGAGCAGCTGAGAAGATCATTGGTGCCTCTCTCCCCTCCCTCCAGGACATTTACAACACCCGTCTCACCCGCAAAGCCCTCTGCATTGCAGGCGATCCCACCCACCCGACACACAGCTTCTTCAGTCTGCTGCCATCAAGGAGGAGACTGCGGAGTCTCCAGGCCAGGACCAGCAGACTGAAGGACAGCTTCATCCATCAGGCTGTCAGGAAGCTGAACTCCCTCCCGACCTTGCCCCCCCTCCCCTCTTTTGCCCCACGCACCACTGAACTCTGACCCTCTGATGGACTCTCCCACTCCCCCCTCCCAAACACACACACACACACTGTCACTTTAATCAGTCTGAATAAGCTCTTTTGCACTGCAATCATTATATCTGCACTGTTGTTTACTTCACTGGTTTGCACTCTATCTGCCATGCGCCTTGTGCTGCTTTATATATTTTTTTACATTTTACCTTATTTGTATAATTGTATAGTTGTATTTTATATTTAAATCTGTATTTATGTTCTACTGTTAGTGTTATCTGTATGCACCAAGGGTCTGAGAGTAACGCAATTTAAATTCTCTGTGTGTATGTGCTGTACATGTGGAAGAATTGACAATAAAGCAGACTTGACATGACTTGACTTGATTTGTGAATTATTCTAAACATGCTACTGGGTTTTTCACAAGATACTGCAGTGCCAAGCTTTTTGTCCTCCAAGGTAACGCAGGTAAGCACATTGATTTTTAATGTTATACCGTGTTTTTAATAAGCATCAAACCAGCAGTTAACGCTGTTAAGACATCACGTGTCTCATTCTTTGAGTGTTGCTAATCAAATCAATATACCCGAGTACATGCACTCAAGTCATTTGTAACACAACGGGTAATAATAGTACATTTAAAACTATTTACAGAGAATTAAGCAAGCAACAGCAATTATCATGCTGAAACAGACTGTTGCAATTGTGCTTCGTTGTTTCAATTTCTTCTGCCTTGGGATCTGACTCGCGCTCAAACATACAGTATGTGCTGTGCTGGGTAGATTACTCACAAATGTAGTCTGTTACTGATTCCAAGTTACATACATGACAAATTGTAATTAGTAATGTAATCCATTACATTACACATTTTAGGTTACATGATCAGACTACTTTTTGGTTACTTTTAGATTACTTTTGACCTAACTTGTTTATCACATTGATTTAAATAGGATAATCCTGTACCATATTGATATAAAAATACAAAAAGAAAAGAAAATATATTGCATTTGTTATTAAATATGCATTAAAAAGTGCATTAAACATTACATTATGTCAAGTTTTCTCAAACATGGGTTTGTGAAGGAACAGGGGATTCATAAGTGTAATGAAAAACTAACAATTAATTAAACCCTAAAAATGGCAAATTAAAATAAATAATTTTAACTTAACAACAATCAAAATAAATCCATTACTAAAAATGATGAACGTCAGCGAATCATGAACATGCAAATGTGTTACATAATTACTAACATATTACTTTACAATCTTATGGGGTACTTCAAGTATATTAAGAGAAAGTGGTTTGGCTGAAAAAAAAGCTTGAATTACATGTAAATAAGAAATCACAATGATTTTTTTTTTTTTTTTTTACAAATAGTGTACTTTTTTGAAAAAAAAAAACGTTGCATACTTTATGAACTAACCCCAAGAAACCATATACAAATCTGAAACTGCATTTCAAAACTCCTTTAAAATGAACATATTCAACACAGGTTTTTTTGTTTGTTTAGAAATATTACTTAAACAAATGAAGGAAAAGTAAATGTTATTTGGAGTCAGAATTGTAAACCAGAGCCATTTGTTTTATCATCATCTCATCAGATCTTATCTTTTAGTCAAAACTCTTACAGATCATTATATTTCAAATGGACACTTGAAACTAATTTGAGAAGATCTGAAAGAACTTAATCTCACAGAAATATATCTCAAAGCCATTTTAATTCATAGAAACATAACAATTCAAGGTTAACACTTTCTCATTACATCTCAAGAGACGACGGCGTGGCTTTCTTAAGATTTTTCTCAGCTCTTGTGTATCAATATGCAGGAGATGCTATCATACATCACAGTTTGACACCTTAAATAAATATAATTTTGAAACATAAATGTCTTTCCTTTAGGCAGTCTTTTTCCACATCGCCGCATAAAAACAAGGTATCCTCAGAATTTAACTTCTGGGAATACAGAAATACATACTGCTTATATCCAGTTTTTTATATTTGAATTCATTTATTCTCTTCTGTCCTTTTTCCCAAGTTAAGTTCAATGAGGAATTAAAATAAAGACAAAAAAAGGACTTTAGAGAATGTGCAGAGAAAGTCTTGCTTCCCTTAGGAGCCGCAACTGAAATAATCAACCTCTAGGTCCAAGCTTTTGAACAATATAACCCATAAAACTCCAGCCAAATCTCCCACGAGTCTAGGACTCGGTTGAAGTCTTTGTCTTCTGATACTGTTCCAGCTCTTTTTTCTTCTTCATGGCAAGCTGTAATTGATTTTTGATGAGCTGGATTTGTGTTTCCAGGTCCGCCAGTTCCTGTACTGTGGGGTTAAGGCCAAGCAAGTCGGTTCTTCCGTTCAATGTGGCCTGTAACGGAAGCTGTCTCTTGTCCTTTGGGGACAGGAGCTCTTTACAGTGAGAACATTCCAGGTCATTTTGTTGTCCCTCTTGATTGGACAGTTTTCGTCTGTTGCAGTTGGAGGTTCCCAAAGAGTTCCACGGCATTTGCTGGTTGTTTCCAACATTGCAGCTTAATCGAGACAATAATGATATCACAATATCAGTATATAAATAGCATTTTGGGAAGGATGCCATGTAAAGTTATAGTTGTTCCAGTAATGAAAATCATCGTTTACAACTTTGTCATGCCACATGTCATTCTTCTGTACAATACAAAAAGTGAAATCTTGACTGGTCTTTTCCATGCATATGCAACAAAACTGATCTATTTTTACGTGTGCGTTATACCAAGTGTAACATTTCCTGAGAATGACACTTTAGCACTTCATTTCAATGTTGCGTGAATGCTAGACATTATTTAAAAGCTCCGTCGTTGTGAAAGCAGTTTACCTTTTCTCCGGTTTTGCAACTGTCTGTAATTTGTCTTCTTTGAAAGTCGGGTTAAGTGCTCGATGTAATCGCTGAAAAACCAATTAAATTAAATGCTATTTAAGAAAACTAGTGTTGAGAATTACAAAGTGTGTAATGAGCAAAGCATTCCTTTAATGCTACAACATGTCACCAAGATGGCATGCAATTATTTGTAATAAAACCAGCGTGGAATTGTGCAGATGAACTTACTTGACTGGTGTGGAGCCAGTACTTATGCTGTGATGACTGCTGCATTCTGGGTATCAGCCAGCGATGGACGATGTGTTCACCCAGTGTGGTGAGGAGAGACAGGGCCACTCCAACGCACAGCATGAGAAATAACCCTGAGAAGTGCTTTATCCCCATCTGTAACGTCTGAGGATGACAACAGAAAGTCAGGGTTAGAAAAGAGGAATAGTTCAGCCATAAATGAAATTTTGGCTGAACTATACCCCATATTGTTCTAATTTTTCTGTAAGAAACACAATGGGATGTCTACATAAGTAGACATTTTTAATAGCAAACAAAGTTTAACATCATTTAATCACAAAATAGGTTGAATGATTTGTGCACTCTATTCCAAGTCTTCTATGGGGAACAAATCATAGTTCTCATTACTGAATTGAACAATCAAACAATACATTTTTGAATAAAGAAATAAAATATTACATGATTAGAATGACATGAGGGTTAGTAAATGATGACGAAAGCGAGATCTGAAAATAGAAGCAAAATGATAGAGTAATTAATAAAGTAGTTTTCATTAGAATAAAATGTTGTATTTGGATGTAAAAAAGTAGCTGTATCTAGTCTTACATGTAATATATTACAATATAATACTCTATATATACATATTACAAATAATACACTTCAAAATTTGGGTCAGTACACTCTAAAAATGCTGGGTTAAATTCAACCCAGTGCTGGGTAAATAGGGACAAACCCAGCAATTGGGTTGTATTTAACCCAGCATTTTTTAGAGTGTATGCTTTTTCCTTTATGAAAAAAAAGAGAAAAAGAAAAATAAATATAGATGATTGATAGATAGATAGATAGATAGATAGATAGATAGATAGATAGATAGATAGATAGATAGATAGATAGATAGATAGATAGATAGATCAGACTCACCTCTGTGACTGCAAAGCTTCTTTTACCACAGGGTACAACCTTATACCACTTATCATGCAGCATGTCCATAAACCCATCAGATTTGTACTGACTGACCAACTCAGAGATATTTGAAGTCAGAGGAGAGTTTTGTTTGAGCCCAATGCCATAGCCTGTGGACAGATGGGAAATGTATGTTTCATCAGCATGTGCACAGTAGTTCATTCACTCCATAACTTACTGTAGAAACAATAACAAGTGAGAAGCATTCATTTACTGGCCTTCAATCGCAAAAGGCTTTCCCACTGTCAGCGTCTTGCAGTCTGCATCAATAGACACTTCATAGTCTAAAAGAGCTTTGTCCATTATAAAAGCATCCAGCTTTTGGGGATCATCCCTGGAATAGCATCAAGCAGTTTGCTGTTATATAATGACACATGCATTTGATACATTCAGACATTTTGACTACGGCGATACAATGTAGTCACGATTAGAACTTTTAAAATTGGTATTGATGTTGAATCAGTAGAACCACTAGAACCAAATAAATACACACTCATAGAAGGGAACACAGAAAGTCCATAAGCCCAATTTACTACTAGCAGTAACATCCTTGTTTATCCTATGCAATTCAAAAAAGTATGTTATCTTGCAAAAACACATGCTAGATTGATTTAAAAGGAGAGACCTGGCTAACCTTCTTAGGAAAATATTGCAAATTTCATCTACTTCTCCTGCAATCTATTAATTCTGCCCTGCTTGAAGGAATTATACACTGTGCCAATATTCTGGAGTATGTGGTCTGATTTTAGGACTGCATCAAATCATGTCCCGAAGGTTGTGGAAACTCAAAAGAGGAGTTTCAGACTTGCAACAGAGGATATGAAAGGAGGAAAACCTCTTCTAAATTTAGTTAAGTGTGGCCTGTCGAACACTCAAGTGACATCTGGAAACTTTTGGCACTTAGTTTATTTGTTTTTATGTCATTTCTACAATTAAGTAAGTTCTATTTTTTTTCTTTTGGTCCCTAACTTCTGAGAAATAAACAAAAACACAATAACAAGAAACATAGAAATAATACAGCTTAAAGAAATGTCTTTTTCAAATATAGCCTTAATATATTTCATTTAAACATTATACATATATTACAAAATTAAATATATAATAACAAAGTATATTTAGAAAATGCTAAATGTATTTAATATATTTTGGACAACAAATATATTTAGATTGAAAATAAATGAGCAAATATAAGTCAAACTTATTAAAGTTATTACTTATTTTTAAACATCTAAGATTTTAAAATGTTTTAAAAATATATACTGTATATGAAAATATTTTTGCCATATGGATTGCTTGATATTTAAAATACTTTGCATTTAGTCAGATCATTCAATATGTATGAATATATGTTTTGCATGTATTGTTCAGACCATTCCAGCAATGCATGTGAGTCAGATCATGCAGTGAGTAGCAATAAGTGTTTTGCATGTAAAATATCTGCTTTGCAGCCACCCAGATCATGCAATGAGTAGGAAAGTGTCTTTTCAACACAGTCCAAACATTAGTCAAACAAGTCAATTAATTCCTAGTCTTGTACAGTGGAACCACATGGATTCGTATGACACTGCAAGAAGGCACAAGCCATCAAAGAAGGACATGGTAGAGGGCATCCAGTAAATTAGTGCTGCTTCAGTGATCAATGCCACTTTGCAATTACGATTACGACTTACTTAAGATGATCTATCCCATCAGGGGTTGCAGGGACATTATATCGTCTCATGTATTCATGCATCTCTGGGAAGCTTTTTTTCACGTAGTCCTCAGCGCTGCTCTCCCGGACGGTTCCAAAGCGGAAACCTTGTGAGGGATGGTGGAGCTTGAAAAGGCAAGAGGACCGTTTTCATCAACCAGGAAGTGTATTTTTAACCTCTAAGCCTGCCAGTCATTTTGACATAATTTGAAAATGATAAACACAAGTTACTCTTACCTTGGGATCATGTATACCTGAGAGTTGCTCGTAGGTTTTCTCACCAACCATTACAGCGGCGAGATTAGCCGTGTACGTTGAAAGGCAGAACAAACAGAATATGGCCCAGAGGTTCATGAGGAATCTGCCGGTCCAACACTTTGGTGGCTTAATGGCGGCAGTCCTGCCGAATAGAATTGCGTAGCAAACGTTTAGCGCAGAGGAGAAAGAAAATACACGTTCCCTGTTCCTTCCCCTCGGAGTCATGCCGAAAGGGCTTTTCCACTCATACAAGGTCAAGAACACGGCCGTCACGTGTAAAGACACAAATATTCCCAGCCACATACTCCAGTGCAGGGGCCACATGAAGGCGCCGATAGGTGCGGCCGTATCCCTAGTCCTGACGAGGATTCCCAGACTGGTGGAGAAAAATGGGCTGGTGAAGTCAATGACCTGACTGCGTGCTGAGTTGATGCTAAAGGAAGTGACAGCCAGATGTGCCGCCCCGCTCATGAGGTCCCCGACCAGCCCTGTCCAGCGACCGTTCTTGTAAGCTCCATATTTCCCGTCTCCCACAATGTAGAGGTTGAAGTGAAACCCCATGTCCTCTGCTAGCTTCTCTAAAAGATCAATGCAATATCCATAGCAACATTTTTTAAACTCCATGGGGACGCTGTCGTTGGCACCTTGTAGACTCTGAAAAAGACTTTCCAAAAAGGCTGTGTCATTTGTTAGGGGGTCAAGGCACAGCTGGCCAGCCGGGCACAGGCCTTCTTCATCGACGTCTCGGGTGAAGACAAACGGATGTTCTACCAGGGTGACAGCCCGCAAGTGTAGACGTGAGGAATGCCGCCAGTCCGCTCCTGGCTGAGACTGTCTCTTATTAGGCCAGACACCGTAATCCATAACCACTTTGCTTTGCTTCCAGCTGCCGAGACGCGTCCACATGGGCTTGCCTACTGGGTCATGCTGGAGATTCCAGATGAAATGATGGCTTTCAGAGACGATGATAGATTCCTCTTGAATATTGACATAGCCGCTCAGGCCGTCAAAAGACGTGTTTGCCATGTATCTAAAAATTAAGACAAAATCATATATCAGTCCAAACCATAGAAGTTCATCCAATCTAATTCTGACAAATGCAATGTCAAACCAAAATTAACCTGGTTTACTTTTATAACTAAATTTCTCTGATCTAAAGGTCCGCTCCCACCAAGGACATTAACTATAAAATTTGAATAATCGTTCAAATTCTTTGACAATAGAGAAGTATCAACACAGATGAATGGTACCATCCAGTTTCAGAACAAGTTAATAGAAGTTAAATGTGCGTGTGATTGCCTTGTCATTTTGTCTTTAAAGTCCACATGAAATCAAAATTGACTAGCGCACATTGCTAGTCTTGAAGTTAATCCACTAAAGAAAAAAAATAGTTTGTCTTACTAATCTTTCTGCTCTGGAATGGCATTCCTTCTCTGATGATGTTAGTTTGATGGCCTAGGCGGAATATTACTTTTAGTCTATTAGTCTTGTATTTTTCTCTCTTCAATTTAGTTTTTTCACTTTTTTCTGCAGTGGTGAAGCTAACGGTAACCATTTTAAATCAGTAATGGTAGGAGAGCATGTGAAATTTAAACCCTGAGGTAGTTTGGTTGGAACTTGGTGAAGTTGTTTCCTGACAGTGCAGTGCTGGAGAAACCACTCTTGATATGCTGTGTCTCTAGGCGTCTGCCACCAGCCTAACACCTGCTTTTCACAGAACTGATTGCAGCCTTTTCTTGTGGGAATGTTTTCAAACAACTGTTTGCTTTTTGCTAAATTCTGTTGACATATACAGAAAAAGCTCCTCTTGACTGTGGATGAAAAGGATACTCCTCATAAAATATGCAGAATAAATATGCACAATAAATAATTGTTCTTATAGGGATACTCCACCCCAAAATGAAAACGTTGTCATTAATCCCTTACCCCATGTCGTTGCAAACCCGTAAAAGCTTTGTTCATCTTCAGAACACAATTTAAGAAATTTTGGATGAAAACCGGGAGGCTTGTGACTGTCCCATTGACTGCCAAGTAAATAACACTGTCAAGGTCCAGAAACGTATGAAAGACATCGTCAAAATAGCCCATCTACTTTTTGTATGCGAAGAAAACAAAAATAACGACTTTATTCAACAATTCGTCTCCTCTGTGTCTCTCCGCATCACCGTAGCGCCATTTTGGAGAATGTTCACTGAACCAAGCAGCGTACGCTCTTCTGTTTCAGCTGCGACACAAGTATACGTTTTCTACGTGTATTTATGCTTTGATTTAAACGAAAACAGTGCATCCATGTGGTGCAGCTGACACAGAAGAGCGTACGCTGCTTGCCTTCAGCGGATCTTCTCCAAAATGGCGCTATGGAGATGCGGAGAGACACAGAGGAGACGAATTGTTGAATAAAGTCGTTATTTTTGTTTTCTTCGCATACAAAAATTATTCTTGTCACTTCATAAAATTCAGGTTGAACCACTGACGGCAGATGGACTATTCTGACAATGTCTTTCATACTTTTCTGGACCTTGACAGTGTAATTTACTTGGCAGTCAATGGGACAGTCACAAGTCTCCCGGTTTTCATCCAAAATTTCTTAAATTGTGTTCCGAAGACGAACGAAGCTTTTACGGGTTTGGAACGACATGGGGGTAAGTGATTAATGACAAAATTTTCATTTTGGGGTGGAGTATCCCTTTAACTCTTTCTCGACCATTGACAGAATTTTCACTGGTATACGGTAGGAGGTACGGATGGGCATTTTTCAAAAAATATAGTATTTGGGCTCATGACAAAAAAAAAGATGTTTAATGAGAAATAAGTTATTTTTTAATAGTCAAGCTTTTGTCACCATTTCTGAACAAGTTTATGATTAGGCATTAGACACAACAATGTTCTACAACAACGTAACGTTATATCTCAAGGTTTCCTTTTAGCTAAAACGTGTAAACAAAATATATACTCAGTTTCACTGATTTATTTGATCAAAATGTATTTAATTTTATAAGCTCATTTAGTAAGATAGTTTTAATCAAAGTAATTCCAAACTTCGTGAGGCGGACGACGACATTCGTTGTGATTTTTTTATTTTTTGAATAATAATTACAGATCGAATATTCAAATATATTTGACTATTTGTGCACACCCCTAGTAGGAGGCGCCATTACACATTTTCTTAAAGAGTACTGAATCTCTGGATCAAAATATGGTGAAGAAGAAGCAGAAACAAGCAATCACATATGTAAGCAGATGCATATCTAAAATAGCGAGAGCATCAAGCATTAAACAGCATACAAATCAAAACTGCCTAACGTTACCGAATGAAATGTCGATCTAGGAAGTGGTTTAGGACCATGCAAGATTTGGGGGTGTTGATGAGAATGATCTACTCCATCTATGTTTTGATCATCGTTCTGAATCTGATTCGGACATAGTCTTTGACAAAAACGCAATTTTTTTCAGCTTTTTGCTCAAAATTGTGCTTTTTTTTAATGAAAGCCACCCACACTGAAGTGTTGATAAAATGCTGGCGGTGAATGGCAACTTTAAAAAAAAAAAATGCATGTGATGCCACATAAACAACATAAATATTATGAAATATCAAGCAGTGTGTCAAATAAAATACCTGGACAGAAAGGTTCCTGATGTGATATTTTTAGTCTCAAGTCTTGCCAGACAGTTTGTGATGCCAGGAATCAGCGCCAACTCTGAGACACAGTGACAAGCCGATCCCACCGCTCGTCTTTTAATACACGCAGATTACCTTTTTAGGCCATTTAGTATTTTTAAGACTGTATGTCAAGTTAAAACTTTTAAAAACACATCTCAAGAACTCGTTATATTCTAGCTGTTTTTGAAAAAAAAAGAAAAGAAAAAAAAAACACGACAGAAACATGAGCTTGGGCTCAGGTATGTCTAAAACCAGCCTAATTATACAGTGCTTCTTTAAGACAGATTGGTCAACTACTCTTTCAGGCAATTCTCCATCTAGTTGATTTTACACATCTCTTCCTGTCTGCCAAATAGAGGGAAGGCGAGAGTTTTAAGCCCTACAGATATTTATCGTAATGCATGATTTGTTGGACAGTCTCCTTCTGTTTGCAGATTGAATTTCTGAAGCAGAATCTCCTCCGAGAAAAAACAAACAAACAAACAAACATTAAGATTTCCAACATGATGTCCAAGTGTGCAATTCTTTGCTTCTGAAAACAATTACTTTAAGCACTCGCTGGTTCCATTTGTGATGCACCTAGAGGGGCAGCATTTCAAACTAGTTTAAAACATTTGAAAGTTGATAAATGACCAGGAGCAGTGTTGCCAAGTCTGTGGTTTTCCTGCAGAATTTGGCTATTTTTATACTGTTGCCACTGCTTGATTTTTTTTTAGTCCATGTGAAACTCTGCCTGGAACACGATTTTGGAGAATTTTTGATAGCCGTTTCCCCCCGGAACACAATTGGGCTGGTTTTAAAGACCTGGAAACCCTGAGCAGGAGTCAAAAGTGCTGATTAACTCTATTGAGTCTCAGGCATTCCCATCAAAATATAGACGTAGAGTATTTCAGATATGGAAACGTTGCCCACTTAGGACATCCAGAAACATTAATTACGTGAGGTCTGGGATCTCAATGTTTTAATGATATAATACCCATTAATTAAATGGCATTGTCCTGCTAAGGAAATCAAGACCTTAACAGACACTGCCAGATGAAATGTTTATCTGAGCCATTTAATTTCCCCTGGGGCTGCAATTATGCGATGGCAGAAAACAGGCTAATCAGAATTGATTAAGGAAAAGCTTTACAGGGATTTATTTCAAGATGTCTAAACAAAGTCTGACTTATTTTCTGTAGGGTTGTCATGAAATCTAATTGGCCAAACCAGTGGGAGAGTAACAAGTACCACTAACAAGTTAAGAAGAGACACTTAGAGGTTTTTGAGTGTATATGTCATCCGAAGTATGTTTTATCTTAAGGGAGCTTGTGTCATTAAGATACAGTAAATATACTATATAGTAAATATGTATTGTGTTTATATGGTGCCTTGGTGATCAATTATAGTGTCCTGTATTCCATGTTATTAACAATGTAGTCAACAATTCATTAAACTATTAACTCCGAAATGAACAGTTCCACTGTACTTGAACTGAAAATAAATAAATAAATAAACAAGTAAATACATGAATAAATAAATAAATACATGAATGAATAAACACATGCATAAATAAATAAATAAATAAATACACAAATAGATAAATAAATACATAAATACATTAATAAATAAATAAATAAATACATGAATAATTAAACAAATAGATAAATAAATAAATGATTTTGCCTTTGGGCTGTTTTGCTGCTCATGTTTTAATAAACATTCATTCATTCATTAAGAAAGAAAGCAGTAAAGAATTCAATAAACCAGAAATCAGTAAAGCTCAGTAATGAGCACACTGAGAGACTGATTGCTATTTGGACAGATAACAGACACTGATTCTGAGCTCACAGAGAAATCTGATAAATCTTAGATGATCCATGTAAACAAAGAACTGACCAGAAGATGGTGCTAACTTCAAAAGCTCAGATATCAAACAGCTCAGCCCTCAGGGTGTTCAGAAAAACACATTTTTAACGCAAACAGCTAGATGTGTCACCATCTAAAGAGATGTTTTATTTGTGGTTTAGACTGATCCAGCAGGTGTCATAACAAACGTATTAGTTTCAAGAAAACAGTTGTACTAATAAATAGCAGCACTGATTTATGCACTAAATACGAGACAGGTACTTTTAAAAATAAAGCTACCAAAAGGAGGTTTGTGCAGTGATCAAAGAACATGGGTCCGTTCTTAAAAGAACCTTTTTATTTAATAATAATAATAATCCGAAGAACCTTCTTCCACTATAAAGAACCAAGGGAAAACACACATTTATTAGAGAAGCAGCAGGTTGCACCAAAGCTTTGAATCACCGAGTGCCGTCATGCATTCATTCTCTGTCTGTAGTGTATTGTTTATAATCCAAAAAACCTTAATAACAACTTGTTGATCATTCATTCATAATTCCAATCCGATTCCTCATTTCCAAACATGTGTCCTCTAATTGTACTTGTGTATTGCGCAGTCCCTCAACATTTACATTTCTAAATGAAAGACACTGAGCTCTCCAGAAACTATACAGTATGCAGCTGCAGACCAGAACTGCCTCAGTGCTATAAATGTAAACATTAATATAATATATTTTATGAAAATAAACAGAAATGGAAGACAGTTTACAGTTCATTTTGGAATAGATGCCAATAAAGAACCTATATTTTTAAGAATGTGGGATAAAACAACTTCATCCTGTCATTAGTTTTGACAAATGTAATTTACTTATTGGTTTATAAAAATCATACTTCACTATGACTCCCTCTCCCCTAATGCTATCAGTCTGCAATTTAAAAAAATATAATCCTATAACGTAACGAACTTATAAAATGCAGAAATATTAAATGTATTTATGTGTCTATTTGTACATGCTATTTTCATGTTCATTTTAAAAAGACAAACATTTTACAGCTATGCTATTTAGTTATATAATTATGTTTGTTAAAATGATTTTGACTCATGATGGTGACAATTCAATTTTGGGTGCTGATATTCAGTTTAAAATCATTCCATATGCTCAGCTCATTCTTAATTTAAGATATGCCAATAGTTGTAATATGTATTTGACAAACATATATTTTGTTCTATCTGACATGCATATGAAGTGATCACAAGGGAAAACGCATTTATTTGTGAAGCAGCAGGTTGCACCAAAGCTTTGAATCACTGAGTGTCATCATGCATTCATTCTCTGTCTGTAGTGTATTGTTTCTAATCCAAAAACCTTAATAACTACTAACATAGTTGATCATTGATTCATAATTCCAATCCATTTCCTCAGTTCCAAACATTTCAACATGTGTCCTCTAATTGTACTTGTGTATTGCGCAGTCCTTCAACATTTACATTTCTAAACGAAAGAAACTGAGCTCTCCAGAAACTATACAGTGTGCAGTTGCAAACCAGAATTGCTTCAGAGCTATAAATCTAAATGTTTTTTTTAATGAAAATAAACACACCTGACTCTGACGCTTAAATTCGTTCTGGACGACGCTGATGATTGGAATCTGTAGCGTTGTGGCGATAAATTCCAACTTCACCAGTTCGTCCCTGTTCTGTGGGAACGCGATGATGGCAGAAACTCCTTGCACGATCACGGTGTGGCAAACGCTTTGCAGGAACGATGCGGGATCGCCACAGGCAGGTGCAGATGAGGAGGAAAAGGAGAAAGCAGGTAATTCTCCAAGTCCTGCTTCCACGGCCATGACTATCTCAAGGGTGAGGTTGTAGGGTAAAAGCCCTGCTACTCGATTGAGGCTCTCTGTAGCGAGTAGAACAGAGTCTCGAGGTAGAAACACAGCATCCAGACCCACTTGTTTGAGTGTGGTTTTACTTTTGGAGGCCTTGTGGGGGTTATTCGCTGAGCTTTTAGTCCTGATACCCCTCCAGCCTTGTTCGAGCCTACTTTTGGTGATCGCGTCACACTCTCCCCACGTTTCTCTGTCTGCATCCCAGTCCGGATCTCTCCCCCTGAGGGAATCCTGTCTGAACACTCGAGGCTGCAGGTGCAGAGCTCCGACTCTCACCGTGTGTCCGATCCTCTTCAGAATCTGACATGGCTGTGGATGCGCCAGAGATGCTGGGGGAACAAGGATCATTATCAGAGCGCTTGGCGCAAGTAAGGAGAGCCACACCAACTTGCCCAGCGCACCCCAGATCCAAGAGCCCGGCATCACTCCAAACAAGCCTCGGTCAAACGACGGGATCCGCGTCCACCTGCGCGCCCGCTGGTTCCTGCACAGCGCTGGATAGATGATGGATCACCGGTGAATCTCCTAGACGCAGCAAAGTTGCGCTCCTCTCCAACGGGCTTCTGAGGGATCGCCAGCAGTGCACATGTCCAACGCGGCTCGAAACACTCGTTGCTCATCTCAAAAGCGTTAATGGACAAAATATTCAAGAGGGTGTTGTTTTTACGCGCTCTCCAAAACAGGTGCAAAGGCAGCTACTAAAATGCAAAGTGACTGTACAAACCCAAAAGCACTTATATGCTCCAGATCAACGTAAAGGAAGTCCAAGGATATGAAACACATTCAAATTTCATTTATCTTTATTTTTGCATGCAAGCCTGTATTCTATCCTGAATTTGATCATGAAAAACCCTGACGGATCTCCAACAATGTAGATCATTTATTCGCAAAAACAGAAACGAGCGTTTAAATGGCTTATATTACGGTTTAAACATGTTGCGCAGTGAAACTGTTCCGATAAACTCCCAGAATGGCACTGGAATAGTGCAGATTATTGCACTGGCTGTGCTGTGCGTTTAACCCGTTCACTGCTGCACTCACACCTTTGCTATTGATGGATTTAGATTTTAGATTTTTGCATAAAATATGCGTTTTATTTGCATAATATTTTTAATTATATAAAACAGACTGCTAGCTTATATGCTCCAGATCAACGTAAAGGAAGTCCAAGGATATGAAACACATTCAAATTTAATTTATCTTTATTTTTGAATGCAAGCCTGTATTCTATCCTGAATTTGATCATGAAAAACCCTGACGGATCTCCAACAATGTAGATCATTTATTCGCAAAAACAGAAACGAGCGTTTAAATGGCTTATATTACGGTTTAAACATGTTGCGCTGTGAAACTGTTCCGATAAACTCCCAGAATGGCACTGGAATAGTGCAGATTATTGCACTGGCTGTGCTGTGCGTTTAACCCGTTCACTGCTGCACTCACACCTTTGCTATTGATGGATTTAGATTTTAGATTTTTGCATAAAATATGCGTTTTATTTGCATAATATTTTTAATTATATAAAACAGACTGCTACCATGTATATATATATATATCTTAAAGAGAGATAAACAAACAAATAACAAAATAACTCTATACTCAGCTTTGTTATCATGCTGAGATCCATTTGATTCAATTAGATTTGATCTGCATAGCACTTTTCACAACATAAATCAGATTTAAGTAGAATTTCGCAACACTGAGCAAGCAAAAGGCAACAGTGTGTCAAGGAAAGCAGATGTTGTTTACGCTCATGCTGACAAAATATGTAGTATCTCCAATTATCCTTTGATACATTCACAACACTTTATCTGTGATACCAGCCACACCAATTTGGATGAAAATAATTCTGATTGGTCAGGAAGTCTGCCTCACCCTTTAATGAGCAGCAGCACAGTCATTCTATCACTGACGCAATCCTGACTTACAGCGGGAGAGGTTGGATAAGAGGAGGGGCGTGACACCAGAACAGTGCTGTCGGTGAGTGATGAACAAGAAAAATCTGATGGCTGTTGTACCACATCACGACTGCCATAAATCTCACACATCATTCTTTTGTTGAGAATATGCAGCCAGAGCACCGGTTGTCCCCTGAGGTCCAGGTGTGTCATAGCTTAAATGGGTTAAACAGATGACCTGATAACTTGACCTTCCAACTTGATCTCATTAGAGTTGAAAGGTATTCATATGCAAAGTGTTCTAGAACATAGTTTATAGTAAAACATGTAATTTGACATTATTACAATATGTACTTTTTAAAAGTGAAGTTAAACTGACATGAAAGTGTCTCTCTTAATGTACACTTAAGTGACCTTTTATTTAATTAATATTATATTATCTGCAAGTTCACTAAAAATATAATTGAAAGTTTTGAGGAACAATACAAGTGCACATTCAATACAATTAAGTACACTTCTTTTTCACAAGGGCTCACAAAGTTTATGGCTCCATTTTCAGCAAGTCTTGGAAGGAAGGCAATAAATAGAGGATTCAAAAACACTGGGACTATATTTGTATAAACAGTATATGTACAATCGGGCATGAGTAAGTTAATCATGGCCATGTTGTACTAAAACGTTCCTTCATTTGAATTAAATCAAAAAGAGAGAAAGTCTTAGTATAACGTGACCACTATTTACTTAAATGACAGAACTAATTCTTAATTCATGGCCATGATAAATATTTTTTTGTCTGTCATGTGTGGGGCTCCATGAAGCAGTGCACTTTTGCCTTTTACCAATTGACCAGTGTGTCTAATTTTTTAGTTTTTCATGAAAAATAAACAGTTATGCTGTCTTCCGTGCATAAAAATGCTGTGCAATCATGTTAAATTTTGCTTGCTTAATTATAAAAATTAATTTTTATACTGTTTATTGCATGCCACCCTCAAAAAAAAAAAAACCTATGGTGCGTGATGCCCCCGCAAAAAAGATCACCCTGATCACCAGACGTAAGATCACCCTGTGTATCTGGATATATTGTCTTTCTTGCATGCAGAACTGGATCATGGTCCTTTGAGGGTCTTGGCCATGTCTTAGAACCGCTGCCAACTTCCTTTGTTCCCTTCTCTTTTCTTCTCTACCCATACCCTCCCTTCCAGCAGCCTGCCACTCACATGAGATCACAACAATTAGCAAGCAGGCAATTTAATCAATTCTGATGAACAAAACCAAGTCCTTATCTATTTTTCAGAATTCAAGAAGGATAATTTGCCACAATAGGGAAGAAAATACATTCGCAATGTTTGTTTCATGGCTGAAATATATAAATAAATAAATACTGAAAAGTATGTTTGGATGTTCAAATATGTTTTTTTCCCTCTAATATAAAAAAAAGATATTTGATAATACATTTTTATTTATTTTTAAATAATTTTTTTATAGTTTTTTTTTTTTTTTTTAACAAAGAACCACACCGAATGGCTAGATCATACATTAATATTTTACAATTATAATATTTTACAATTATAATATATAAAATTAAATTTTTACAACCATAGTGAAAAAATGTGAAAAACCATAGTGCACGCGCTGAGGCAGGGGTTTTCAAACATGTCCTGGTGGACCAACAACATTGCACATTTTGTACTCTATGTCTCCCTTATGTCCTGGGGGTCCTGCGCTGCGCTGAGAGACCCGGGTCTTAGTGGTTAGCTTAAACTTTAATGCACTGAGGGCTTCCTTTGGCAGTCTTTAGTCATGCAGACTGAGGTTTTGGAGACTCTTGGCAGTCAGAAGCCCGAGTCCCTGCTCATCTGGTCTACAATCCAGCACCGATATAAGGCTTTTCCAACATGGACACAGATCATCTCCTTTATTTGACATTTTTGTTAATGAAATTCCATATTTCCAGTCTAAATCAAATGACTTGTCATTCAGATAAATGGCAGTGAGATGTAACTAAAGGAAGGATGATATCTATAAATCACTAATTATTATTGATTCAAAACAAGTGTGGAATTAATTAACGACATCCTGGTAATTACCCCAGCATGAAATCTACCATATAGAGGGCATTGAACTTGAGCATCATGAGAGAGGTGGACTTTCAATGATGACTCTTTGACCCTTCATTGATAAGCCACTGCAATAAATCTCATCTTCTCATTCCCCTTCTATCAGACTTAATTATAAGAGGGGACCCAAACAGCAGGCATGACTGGTTGCATCATCAACTTCTAATGCCGTGCTGATGCTTAATGCAGGCCATGAGAAAATACCATTGTGACCTGTTTCTACGGCATAGTAGGGATTCTAAACTAGTGGATCACAGACACGGTTGAAAAAACAATTACAAATGAAAATAAATAAAATGTTTACAACCCGATTTCATGGGAAAACATTTAACTATGACTCTGCCTACATTTTTACACTGCAGTTTCCAGGTGAAATTAACACTAAAGTAAAACATCCACAGATTGTATTTTTATTTTTATGATTACGAGGCAGATTATCAATGAATAGAGGCTTGGATTTCATGTGATTCCTTGAACAATACAGTCTTTTGACCTCAAAACACTTTTACCCAACCCAGGCTCATTGGAAATATGAGCTTGTGGTGACGTTTTGGCAACACCGCTATTACGTACTTTACTGCACATTTTGTGGCAGTTTCAAAGTGAAATGTCCAGTGAGTGGCACTAAAACGCACATTCAATACGTGACCATGGCCATGTTTTTATGATGTTGCTTCAGGAACATATTGCTGTTGTTCAGAATTCAAATGTGAAAGTGAAAAAAGTGACGTGACATGTGGCCAAGTATGGTTACCCATACTAGGAATTAGTGCTCTGCGTTTAACGCATCCTAAGTGCACACACACACAGCAGTGAACACACACACCGTGAACACACATCCGGAGCAGTGGGCAGCCATTTATGCTGCGGCGCCCGGGGAGCAGTTGGGGGTTTGGTGCCTTGCTCAAGGGCACCTCAGTGTAACCTTTGGGTTACGAGTCCGACTCTCTAACCATTAGGCCACGACTTCCCCAAATGTTTAGGTTAATGCTCTATTGTGTTGGAAAATAACAAACCCTCTACACCAAACCAACCCTAAAACTACCCAATTGTGTTAACGAAAGCAAAAGTGATATAAAAACGCATTCGCTTGTGCAATCATGCTGTTTTAACATCCTTCTATGTAAGTTTGAGCTGTTTTGTTGAACTGTAGTTTCACAGGATTCGTACCGTAGCGCTTCACTTCGCAAGTGCAACGCCATATCGCGTGAGCTACCGAGGAAACCTACTACGTCAGAAACCCCATACATATGAAGCTGGATATGTGATGCCAACATTCAAAAGTATCAGTTTTCAAATCTCACAGCATGTTAAAATGGTTTTGAAGTCATAACATAATATTGTGTAAGGAACTGTGTGAAAATTAGGCTTTCTAAATCAAAACTCTGCCATGAGTCATCATTTGTTTATAAGGGAATACAAGTTGTCAGACTTTTACTTTTAGTGTTCATTTCAACTGGAAACCTCAGCGATGTGTACATATAGGTATGTTTTTTGAGGTTTGCAGAAATGTATGTAGAGGCACATATTTCCAATGAGCCTGGGTAGCTTTTACCATATGTATGGATTTTCTGACATAGTAAACTTGCTCTTTAGCTCACCTGGTACAGCACTGGGCTTGCAATAAAAGTCAAGTCCAAAGTCAAAAGTCAAGTCAAAAGTCATGTCAAGTCAAGTCAAGTCAAAAGTCATGTCAAGTCAAGTCAAGTCAAGTCAAGTCGTCAAGTCAATAACGCTTTTAACAATACAGATTGTGTCCAAGCAACTGTACAGCATTAATTAGGAAAATAGTGTGTCAATAATGCAGGTGGTACGATAATTTCAATTGCGATAGAGCCTTAACATTTTAACACCACTCACCGGACATTTCATTTCTGAACTGCCATGAACAAACATCAAAATAAAACGTTGCACCAGTCATGTTTAACTGTTAAGAAGAAAATCAAACATCTTATTTAGTGCCAGACTCTGAACAGTTTGCTTTGAAACTGCTTATAAGCAATGCATTGTCATTTTGCAACTATTTTGTATCCACAGCCATATTTTTCATGACATTGTACAGATTAATTTACCTGCATTTGCAATGGAGAAAAAAAACGTAGGGCTTATAGCGCCTCTTGTGGATGAGTAAAAGTATTTCAGCAATGTATTTCAGGTTCCGCAGAAATGTAGGAGGAGTCACGTATTTACTAATTATTAACTTGTATGGTAAACAATTTTGGTTTTCTGTTGCTTGAGTCCTGGAACAAAACCCGATGAGAACAACAACAGTAAAGTATTGATTATATTGAACATTGATGCTTAGTATAACAAAATATAATATGGATGACCAGGATGAGGACACAGGAGAATTCCATCAGGGTTGTTCATTTCATCTTCTGTCAAATTGGAAAAACGTTGAACCACAAATCACACGTATAATGTAGTGTGCTATTCTGGAAATCTCATCTAAGCTAGAAAAAAGGAAAACACACTGCTACAGCTCTACAAGAAATAAAAGCCTAGCCACGTAAATGTTCAGGTGTTGATGTATCTGTCTGGGTATAAGTGTAAGATTGTCTAACAGGCCTGGCACATCTAGATTTTAAGTACTTCTCGGATGTACACACTAGAAATGAATTTGACTCATATATTATATGTTTTTGGTTCCTTTATATTTTCATTTGCAAAGTAATGCATTCAAAATAGTTAACAATAAGGAATTATATTTGCATGATTAGAGAAATGAAAGCAAATGGCTTTAAGCAAAACCTAGGTGCAGTTTTTTTAATGACCGTTCAACTGTAAGATTTTTTGGTCACACTTCATTTGAAGGTCCAGTTCTCGTCATTAACAAACTCCTAATTTGCTGCTTATTTATTAGTTAGTAAGGTAGTTGTTAAGTTTAGGTATTGGGTAGGATTAGGGATGTAGAATATGGTCATGCTGAATATGTGCTTTATAAGTACTATCATCAGCCAATATGTCAATAAGCAACTAATTAATAGAGAGAATTGGTCCCTAAACTGAAAAAGTGTTACAGATTTGTTAATGTTTTTGAAAGTAATTAAGGCTGCATTTATTTAATCAAAAATGCAGTAAGACATTAATATTGTGAAATTGTATTAGTTTAAAATAACTGTTTTCTATGGTAGTATATGTTAAAATTTAATTTATTGCTGTGATCAAAGCTGTATTTTCAGCATCATTACTCCAGTCTTCAGTGTCACATGATCTTCAGAAATCATTCTAATATGCTGATTTGATGCTTGAGATTTTTTTTTCTCTTTGGTGAATAGGACGTTGAAAAGTAATGTATAGAATCCAGTTTCCAGCACAGAATAAAAAAAAAGTGGTGACTATTTATCTCACAATTTAGACTATTTAGCTAAAAAAAAACTCAGATTTGTGACATTCGTAGTTGCAATTATTTATTTATTTAAAGGGGTCATATGATGCGATTTCAATTTTTCCTTTCTCTTTGGAGTGTTACAAGATCTTGGTGCATAAAGAAGATCTGTAAAGTTGCAAAGACTAAAGTCTCAAATCCAAAGAGATATTCTTTATAAAAGTTAAGAGTCAACAACGCCCCCCTAAAACGCCTCGTTCTAAAACAGCCCCCACATGTCTACATCACTGTGTGGGAAGATTTGCATAACGCCGCCCAAATGTTCACTCAAAGAAAGAAGGCGTAACTTTTATTCTCGCTGTAGTATTGTTGCTGCCGCCGCCATGTCCTGAAGACGCTGTGTTTCGTTGTGAAAGCGAAACTACTTTGTTTGGTCTTCCGAAAGAGGACGATATCTGCTTCGTCATGTCTGTAACTGATCCGTGCTGGTCGCTGAGGAAATACTACAACTTTGCTGTGAATCGCCGGATCGGCTTTCACCGTGGACGAAGCAGAGTATTCGGCCAATCACAACGCACTGGATAGCTGGCCAATCAGAGCACACCTCGCTTTTTCAGACCGATGAGCTTTGTAAAAATCAACGCGTTTCAGAAAGGCGGGGCATAGAGGAGAAACAATAATGTACAGTATGTGGAAAATAATGTGTTTTTTTTAACCTTAAACCACATTAAACACATTACACCAAATACACAAAATAATGTTCTTTTTAACAGCATCATATGACCCCTTTAATCCTGTGTCAGAAACGGGCTTGCATAGTAATGTAATGTAATGTCAATATAAAGGTCTTTACTCTCACTTTTGATTAATTTAATTACCGCACGCATTATGATAGACCTATAGAAAAAAATGACTTTTTCTTTTCTAAGAATGGCTTAACTTAAAAAAAAATTGGAAAAAAAATATTATTTTAAGGTACTTTATGATATGTTGCCATACGGTAACAGCATACAATATAATTGTGCGGTAGAGGGTTAAATGCCTATAAATAAGAATGTTTATAGATAGAGCGAGTTGCCTCATTCATTTTTACATGCCATTTGGTGCCTTAGGTAAAAACAATCTATGTTTTGAAATGTCATTTCATCAGGTTCATTATAGAAGATACGATTTGAAAGAAGTAGTAATTATTTGAATTCATGACATTAACCCGACCCGGCACAGATGCTACACAGGGCACTGTTATATAATGATTGTGTTTTAATAGCATATCGGAGGCCTTCAGTTTCTTGTGTTGATACGTTTTGTAGCGAATCAGCTCATGGGGAAATATGAATAATTAACCA
>NW_015505674.1:459258-468628 GCF_001515645.1 Sinocyclocheilus grahami
CAAATAAAAATTAGTGTGTCAGATTGGTCGAGACGCTACAGTTTTCATTCCCCCTGGCATTAAAAAAACCTTTTCCTGCGGTGTCTTTTCACTTTCTTCAAGGTATTTTTTTATAACTGTACATCTTTTTCCCTTTCCATATTTTTTTTTTTTACCGATTGCACTTTTCATGACAAAATTTACAGAATGACTTCTAGCTGATGAGATGGTAAATTTTAAGCTCTTTTTAGAAATGCTCACAAAATATGTTAATATTTCTTTTAATAACAGACACTGTGGATTGAGTCAATCTTATTCAGAATGGCCCAGCAATGACTTGAATGACAGCGGACTAATATACATTTAATTATTTATTAAGCCCACTTCAAGGCCAGCTGGTTCGTATGACTTTCATCCACTTTCACAGAGATCAGATTCTGTTAATACATCTTGCAAGGCTTGTTCTGTTTGAAGGTATATTATTTATTTATCTTATCTTTTTCAGGGACTTCTTGACATGAAAAAGGTCTGTCCAGTTCAGACTTTGAACTGGAAATTGAGGGGAGAATGTGAATGTGAACTCACAAAGAGTTTAAATAGCATTTGCAGACACATTCCTCTCTGGAGAATGTCAGTAAAGTCAAAAGCTATTATAGAAAACATGTCGTAGGTCGTTTGAGCAAATGATTACACAGATAAGCCATAGTGATGTTATAACCTCTGCTGCCCTGAAATTATGCTATATTCTAAAAAAAATATTAAAAGCTAATTTATATGCAAGTCATTTATCCTCATTTGTGAGTCGCTTAAAAGCATTTGCAAATGTAAGTTTCATTAGGTGTACATTTACCAGCACTGATAGTTAAATATTTTAAAAGGTATTGCCCTTTTAAAGGGATAGTTCACCCAAAAATGTTTTTCTGGCTCTAATGTTGTTCCAAACCTGTATGGATTTATTTCTTCTGTTGAACAAAAAGCAGATATTTTGAAGAATGTTAGTAACCAAACAGGTGACGGTAGCCATTGACTCTATAGTATTTTTACAATGGATACCAGCAACTGATTGGTTACAAACATTCTTCAAAATATTCGTTTTTTTTTTTGTTCAACAGAAGAAAGAAACAACAATTTGAACGACTTGAGGGTGAGTAAATGATGACAGAATTTTAATTTTTGTCAATGTAGTAAGGTAGTTATTAGGGCTGTCAAAATTACTGAAAAACTAAATTCAAATTTTCTACTTAAATATGATCAAAATTCGAATTATATTCTAATTTAAAAGGCATAATTTCAGTTGGGGGAAAAAAGCTTTTGGATTCTCTCCTGAGGCCACAAGAGGGCGCATCGCGCAAAATATTATGCACGTTTCTTCAAAGCGTAATAAAATAACACAAAAAAGTGCATAATGTTTAAAATAATGTTTATAAACCATATATAATTAATAAAGTTGCTTAAACAATTAGAAAGAAAAAAAAACAGCACCATGCATGTATGTATAGTTTAATACAAAGGAACGAAAACCAATCACAAAGAGTTGGCTACTTTCTTCATTTAAAAACATGAGATACAGTGGGATGGGGAAAAACCGCCATAACATCTTGAGACATGTTTTTTAAAAGTTGAACTTACATTAATTTTACATGGCTTTCTAAACATGCCGCTCTCTTGTGCGAGTGCAACGCTGATAGATGTCCCTCTAGAAAATGTGATAAATATGCGTTCTGTGTGAACGGCTTGGTTTCAGTTATGACGTAAACAAAATCTTCTCCACACTGATGCTCTCGTTTTCCGCAATATATTGACTCAACAACGTAGCAGCGCCGCATCTAGTGGGTTCAACTGGATAGGCTAACAAAAGCATTAAAATGCAATGACACTTACATCGTCGTCGCATTTCGTGTGCGACTGAGCACGTTTACATGCACACCAGTAAGCTGACAACGCAAGTAAGCTGCGTTTATATGACTTCATTATTAAATCAGGTTATTTCCCTGTAGTGATGTTAAAATAGAATAATTTGCGTATCTGACTCCGAGTATTCCATACATTTGTCAGTTGTGATGTTAAATTAAGCTTGCAACATGTCGGGAAACTTACAGCTCATATATTATCCTCTCATGCAGTTATAAACGCAGCATTGTGACTGAACCACTTCTAAGTAAGCTGCGTTTATATGACTTCATTATTAAATCAGGTTATTTCCCTGTAGTGATGTTAAAATAGAATAATTTGCGTATCTGACTCCGAGTATTCCATACATTTGTCAGTTGTGATGTTAAATTAAGCTTGCAACATGTCAACTTGCAACATGTTGGGAAACTTACAGCTCATATAGGCTATTATGCTCTCATGCAGTTATAAACGCAGCATTGTGTCTGAACCACTTCTACTTCTGCTGCACGAGATGAGAACACATATTTATTATTTTCTGAGTCATGAAAAAGTCTGCTTTTGTGATATATTTCCTTCTTTCTTTAGTGCAAGACGTTTGCTCGGTCTAGATGCGCTTAAATCTCCACTAACGGTGCGTTCCTGTCACGTATCACACATGCACACTTCAATAAGCCGACAGAAAGCGGGTTATTGTGTTTACATGCCATGCGAAATCGGAGTAAGAGGCAAAAAACTACCTGTTGCGATCGGTTTATGCTTACGCCATTTATGACCTTATTCCGATAAAAGAAAACGGGTTACCGCGTTTACATGACCAAGTGCGTTTTCGGTTTATTAAGCATAATCGGCTTAAGAACGTGCGTGTAAATGCGCTCACTGATAGGCTGCCCGACGGCTGACGCAGACCTAAAATTCGAATGCAACGATTTTTTTTTTAATTCAACGAATATTCAAAATTCTAATTTTTTTTGACATCCCTAGTAGTTATTAATAACTTGTAGATTAGTTAACTACTTTTTAAAAAGAGTAGCTTGACTGTAATTTAACCCTAAAGTCTGTCAGAAAAGTCAGAAGTCAGAAAGATCACATTTTAAAACTGTCACACACACACACACACACACACACACACACACACACATCTTATGTATATTTTAGAAAAACAGTAAAGATTTCACAGCCAAAATACACATGAACCATGAAGGTGGAGGTTTTTTAATACTTAAAGGGCTTTTACTTGCTAAAATGACAGAAGGAGATTCTGTGTACAAATATGATACATTAGGCTTTAAAATTTTTAAATCTTTACATTATGAGTAGCTTATAGTGTAGCAAATTACAGTGTCAAATTAGCTTCCCAAACACTAATGCACTAACATGCCAAAATACTAGAGTTAGATGGTTGATTAAACCTCTTATTTTATGTGGAAATGGGTAGAATGTGTTATTAAGGTATTTGTGAATAGAAAAATCTCCACCACAATCCCTGCTGTGATGATTGCCTGCATCAGTGGCGAGGCCAGACATTTTAAAGTGAGTGGACCTTGGTGAAATAGGGTGGACCTCAGTGCCTACTCTCAAACTAAAGTACATAATTTTACAAGACATGACATAAAAATAGGGATGCAAATTCCCAGCTAAAAACTGCATTATCGTTTTTTGGCCGAATATAATCAAAAATATGAGCTAAAATTCTGTTAAGCATAATTTATAACGGACACTTTGTGTCATATATTGTTGAAAAGGCTTCAACTAGAAGAATACCACAAACATAATTATTTCAGGTACCAAACATTACCATGTACATGCAAACAGTACACACATGCAGCTGTTGGGCTGTGTTTTGGCGTGTAGGTTCACCAAACATTAGTAAACTATAGCATATCACATATATTTATTTGGAGCAGGTCTTCACGATTCAGTCGAGCCCAAACACATGACGTGTGGATCTTAAGTGGCATTACATATTGCTTTGCTAAAGTAGAAACCATATATATGTAAATGCCTTATTAGCAGCTGTTTCTATGGGCCGCTATACGTAAGCCGTCCACCATATTGGATTTGCCAAAGCCGGACAGTGAACGCTCTAGAACAAGTTGATCGTGTTCTTGTCACGGTTAGAGTAAAGGTGAGGCGAGGACTGAAATGCAGAGTTGTGATGGGCTTTATTAAATAATAAAGTAAAACAAAAGCAAACCAAACAACTTCAAGGGGGAAAACAAAACTGCAAGACAGACATAAGACTACGAACTAGCCCAGGACAGAAAACACTGGGAGAATAAATTGGGAAGCAAACGAGGATGGTAATGAGGGAGGACAGGTGGAACAACTGAAACAATAATCAGGTAACAAGATGGGCGGAGTCAGACAATAGACAGGAGAGCACATGGCACCAACAAACACACAACAAGCCATGTGCTCACATAAAAACACAAGAGACCTCAGGTGGGCATCATGGACACACCAGCTGATGGCTGTGACAGTTCTGCAGCTGTAGTTACACGCATATGAATATCTATATTTGCAATAGACTTTTTGCAATAGACTTAAGCAGATGATTTTGCTATATCTATAGTGTAGACAGCATCACTGCTAATAATGGGCTGCGCCTCTCGCGTCCCGTGAAGACATGGTGTTAGGACTGTCGCGATATACCGGTATTGACAATAATTGTGGTATTTAAAGTTATTTTTATGGGCTTTTATGCCTTTTTTTTATTAGGATAGGTCAGTAGAGAGACCTATTATTAGGATAGGTCAGTAGAGAGACAACTCCATTCAATAAACTACAAACCTGGAGGACAAACTCTGTACCTTGGTCAGTAAGTATTGTCTGTGGTGCCCCAAACTTGTAAAAGAAATAAATGATGTAGCGAGAGAAATTTATTCGGAATAGCGGATAGGAATCTGTCCGTTTTGTGAAATAGTCAACCAGGGCACAAATGTACTCGTTTCCATTGTTGGTCCTGGTGACTTCCCACCCCCTGTCCACCTTAAAATTAAAATAGCAACATTAATGCATTCATATTCTGTGACCTTATGACTTCCCTGTCTCAAAACCCATGCACATCTGTGGACAACAAGCTTACATAGACATATGCATTGTAGCGAATCAGCTCATGGGGAAATATGAATAATTAACCATAACTAGTTATAATTAACTATTCATATTTGAGATCCGCTGTAGATATTTAGCTGACCTCTCAGGGTCAACTGTCTTGTCAATTCCAAGAACGTTAATTTCCTGGTTAAGGGAAATAACTTTCTTACTGTACAATTCTACAAGCTTGTAACGTAAATCTGCATGATTAGTGACTCCGGTTATGAGCAAACAATGAACACGTCAAGTGTGATACAAGTAAGGTTTTATTAACTACATAAACACTTAAACTAGTCTAACATACTACATAAACACATTAAGCTGGTCTAACATACACATACACACACACACACACACACATACAGTTGGTATATACAGCATTTTGGATCCTGCTTGACGGATAGCCTGCCAAATTGTCACTGATCACACTGCAAAACATGATGTTCAGAAATAAGCACATGAGAAATGCATTCCATAACATGATCAGCTTGTATGTCTTACAGCAAAGTTGAAAAGGTGAATTTTTTTTAGTAATAATTAGCCCCTTTCCAGGCCAGTAGAGTCTAGCTGAAATGGCAAGCTTGTTTTTATTTTCAGATCCACAGTGTGCTCCATAGGGGCTGGCATGAATTGTGCCTAGTTAAGGTGAACAAAGGACCGTGTTCTTATTGACGCGGTCTGGATCTTCGTTAAAAATAAAGTTAATTCACTCTTTCCTAATGTTGGGATCAGAAAGAAGGTGATGCAAAGACTGTGTTTTCCCACAAGTTGTCACTACACAGTGTCTTGTCTTCGGAACCATCTTTATCATTTGATTTCTGCATAGACCTATGTTTGCCTCTCTTATTATTTACACTACATGCATGAATCAGTGGGCGGGGCTAAACTGGCAGTGATGTAGAAGCAGGCGTTGATCTTGTTCTGCAGAGCCAGTATTTAGCAATTGATATGTATATGTATATAGATGCCCTATTAGCGTCTGTTTCTATAGGCCGCTATACGTAAGTCATCTGACATTTTGGAATGGTCAGAGCTGGTCAGTGAAAATTGAGAGCAAGTTGCCTGTGCATTACAACTAGTTATATGCATGTAAGAATATCTTAGACTTAAGCAGATGATTTTGCTAAACTAACACAATACAACAAGACAAAGCCATTAGCTAACACAAAGTTTGAGGTTCTATAGTTTAAAAACCTGTAATATTGACTTAATACATATTAAAAACACAAAGCAACACAGTTTATATCTTATATTGTAAATTTGGTGGTTTTTACATTCAGAGGCTACGCAATGTTTTTGCATCTTTAAACTCATTGATTGTTATTGTGAGTGACGACATATAGACCGTTCCAAGATGGCAGACGCGCCGACGTGTCTGGAGTGGTCGAATGTGGCATCTACCTACAGTATACATATCTATGGTGTTTAGCCACACTATCAAGCCATAAAGTGGCACATTCCACAACCTGTCGTTTTGGCAGACTGGCTTCAATATATGTCTGGCTGGTTTTAGACTCACGAGAAAGTTTTGAGTTCTGAAAATTACAAGGTTTTACCTTTACCTTTCAATTACGCAGTACCGGCACTTCAATATTTTAGTCTTTAGCGTACTGGCACTTTTTCGTGCATACTGGCACTTCTGACATGTTGCCGGTACTGAGTCAAAGCGTCAGTGTCTGGGTGATTAGAAATTACACTATAAAGCACACTACCCAGGAGGTCATTTGAAACTGGTAAACTTCTGGAAAGTTCAAGATTCCAGTAAGGGAATGCATTAGTAAGAAGTAATAAGTTCAAAACAGCGCTAATGCAAATAAAACATGGACAATTTCATCAGAGATGGCGGATAGAATAGTGACTCGCGTCCAGATGACAGTAAATTATTCTTTTCAGCATGTTTTTGGCTTAAAAGCACGAGTGTTTTATAATGAATGCCGGCTGAAGGTGTTTTAGATTATGTGCTGGACAGTGGTTTAGTTATTCTGAATGGATCCGTATAGTAGCATGTACAGTCAGTTTAAGGCAGCAGGTTTAGTCGTCTTTTGGTGGCTCCCTGTGGTCCTGTTTGGTATCGCAGCTTAACTGGTGCTTATTTACATTAAAATGCTCTAGACAATTCTTTCTTTCTTTCTTTCTTTCTTTCTTCGGTTCGGGAGTACCGGCACTTCTTTTTTCCACTTCAAGCACTGAGTATAGTGACCTCATATTTGTCAAAAAAAGGGCATTTTGATTTCTCAGTTCATGACTGATGAAGTGTTTGACTGATGAAGCATGATAATTACCACACAATTGCAACAGTATATGGTTTATCTGTGTTCTTCAAGCCATATCTGCTATTTTTCATATGGATAATGTATATTTATAATGCAATGCTAATTGACATAGCCTTTAACACTGTATAGAATACTATACAATAATATAACTTCTGCCTCAATTTGTGATAAAAAGCCTCTTCAGTTCACAGAAAGAAGTTATTTCAAACAGTCGATTGATGATATAATGCGCAAATTTGGAGTAAAAGTACATTGTTATTCTCATAAACTGTTGTACTTTGATGCTGTACTGATGGGAGAAACTGACCTTTTAACTGAACCATTTGTTTCGCAAAATGATTCACTGTTTTGAATCGCTCAAAACTTTTCACACTGGTGACGCCTGCTGGTCAAAACTGAGTAAAAGCAACAAAAACTCAGGCCAAAACATGTATAAATACAGCTTTTGCAAATCCAATGCAAATTTAGTATTGGAAGTATTATAAACTGGGATGGATTTTTTTTTAAAGGATTTTTCTTTTTTCCCCACAAAAAGCAATGCTGTATCTCATTTGATTGGATGGACCAGACGTCAATCTGAGTCGGGCCGGTGCCACCCTGACCCTAGTGTAGACTCACCACTGGCATGCACTATATTGTTCAAGTTGACCACTAGTTGCACTAAATCACCTTGGAATTCAACGTTGCTGCTATAATGTCACTCTATAGTGATAGTGTTAAAATAGTTTTTAATGCTTTGTGGTTTTGGAAACATCCCTCTTGAGTTCTACTGGTAGTCTATCTAGTCTTTCGAGAAATTATTTAATTTTGGAAGGTGGCAGATTTTTTGTATTATGGACACTGAGAATGAATTTGATTTCATGTATTCAGCTACAGAGTGCAATCGCAGGTCATAACATTGGGATTATGAGGACAGTAATTGTCAGAGCATATCAAATTAGCTCCCTCTCTTTTCCATCGACTTGACAGAGTGTTTCCCCTCTCTAAGATGTCTCCCCAAGGCAGACATAAAGGCTCTGCGGTCCTTTGACAACGTTTCTGTCATTTTAGACAGAGTAACAAGAACTGGAGGTCTTTCGGGAACAAGTGAGTTCTCTGCATAACAAAACAGCTGCGCTGGAGTCAAAGAAGCATATCCACAAAACAACACTGATGTGTCATCCATACATCACGCCAGACCCGCACACTCAGACACATTTAACAACAACTCAACTGTCTTCTCTCCGTTTATACATGACAATTTATCAAAATTATGAATAATGTGCTTATAATGTATTTAGATAAAGCCAGATGAAATCACAGCAATTAAACATCAAAGTTGGTAAAAGGTGTTTAAAAAAAGAATAAAAAGTAAAAGTTCTGATTGTTGATGTTCTTTTGTAATTTTCTCATGCAATAGACATGCAACTTTGGATGAAACTACTTGAAAAACATTTGAAATATAGAGTTTTTTGGTAGAGCTACAATACTGGAAATGATCCAAAATCATCTGAGATAGAGAAGACTGGGGCTAGTTGTCACACTTCATATTTCAGTAATTTTTTGGAGAAATTTAGCATTACATCACTTACTCACCAGTGGATCATCTGCAGTGAAATAAACTCTTCAACACCTTGAAAGGCGTGGGTGAGTAAATTTTTAAGCAATTTATCATTTTGGGGTTTACTATTCCTTTAAGTATTGGCTTCAAAACAGCTATTAAAAATTTAAACTTTTATTGCCCAGGAAAAACCAAAAAGAGCACTATATTGGGTAAAATGTTGCTTTTTATTGACACTGATTTAAGAAAAATGCATTGTTTGAAATAGCAGCTAACATTAAAAAGGCATTTTTAGGTGACCTGACTATAGAAAATTAATACATGTTAATCAAGCATGTAAATGTAACAAAGCATGTGAAAAAAACTAATAATTGACAACAGGCCATTCAAATATTTAAATAAATAAATAAATAAGCTGTCGTAAATACATGACGATATACTATAGTTTGGCCTGCTACCGATTTTGTATCAATCAATCAATCAATCAATCCAAACGTACCCTTTAAAGGGGTCATATGATGTTACTAAAAAGAACATTATTTTGTGTATTTGGTGTAATGAAATGTTTATGCGGTTTAAGGTTAAAAAA
>NW_015505674.1:469216-474471 GCF_001515645.1 Sinocyclocheilus grahami
TATTTTTTGGAGAAATTTAGCATTACATCACTTACTCACCAGTGGATCATCTGCAGTGAAATAAACTCTTCAACACCTTGAAAGGCGTGGGTGAGTAAATTTTTAAGCAATTTATCATTTTTGGGTTTACTATTCCTTTAAGTATTGGCTTCAAAACAGCTATTAAAAATTTAAACTTTTATTGCCCAGGAAAAACCAAAAAGAGCACTATATTGGGTAAAATGTTGCTTTTTATTGACACTGATTTAAGAAAAATGCATTGTTTGAAATAGCAGCTAACATTAAAAAGGCATTTTTAGGTGACCTGACTATAGAAAATTAATACATGTTAATCAAGCATGTAAATGTAACAAAGCATGTGAAAAAAACTAATAATTGACAACAGGCCATTCAAATATTTCAATAAATAAATAAATAAGCTGTCGTAAATACATGACGATATACTATAGTTTGGCCTGCTACCGATTTTGTATCAATCAATCAATCAATCAATCCAAACGTACCCTTTAAAGGGGTCATATGATGTTACTAAAAAGAACATTATTTTGTGTATTTGGTGTAATGAAATGTTTATGCGGTTTAAGGTTAAAAAACACATTATTTTCCACATACTGTACATTTTTGTTTCTCATCTATGCCCCGCCTTTCTGAAGCGTTGATTTTTACAAAGCTTATCGCTCTGATTGGCCGGCTATCCAGTCCGTTGTGATTGGCCGTATACCTCAAGCGTGTGACGGAAATGTTACACCCCTCACCATACTGTGATGCCCTGTCCCGGCCGGAGCGACGAGACAAAAACATTAAAAACCATTATAAACAAGGCATTTGTTGCATCCAGTGGGGACATAATTATGGATTATAATGACATATACTGTCTTTTTACACGTTGCATCACACCGCAGTGTGAGTGGTGGCCGGCGGGCTTGAGTGAGGAATGGCCGGCGGGCTTGCAGCACCCACATGTGACGACTCTGGGCTGGACTCCGCTTCGTCCACGGTGAAAGCCGATCTGCCGATCCACAGCACGAAGTTGATGTATTTCCTCAGCGACCAGCTCGGATCAGCTCTAGGCATGACGAAGCGGATATCGTCCTCTTTTGGAAGACCAAACAAAGTAGTTTTGCTTTCAAAACAAAAAACACAGCGTCTTCCGGCAGCAACATTACTACAGCGAGAATAAAAGTTACGCTTCTTTCTTTGCGTGAACATTTGGGCGCCGTTATGCAAATCTTCCCACACAGTGACATAGACATGTGGGGGCGTGTTAGAACGAGCCGTTTTAGGTAGGCATGGCTGACTCTTAACTTTTATAAAGAATATCTCTTTGAATTTGAGACTTTAGTCTTTGCAACACCTTGGATGATCACATTAGCAAACTCTCCAAAGCTGCTTTTTTTTCAACTATGTCGAATTGCACAACTTGCTGCAAAGCTTCCTTTCCTCAGTAGAAAAGATGCGGAATCATTAGTGCATGCATTTATTACCACTCGCTTTGACTATTGTAACGCTCTTTTCTCTGGCTTACCAGCTCACTCCATCGTTCGTCTGCAGTACATTCAAAATTCTGCTTCCAGATTATTAACTTCCACAAAAAAATCTGCTCACATCACCCCTATTCTATTTAATCTTCACTGGTTGCCTGTATCTATTCGTGTGCAATACAAAATTCTTCTGCTCACTTTTAAGGCACTCAATGGTCTTGCTTCCTCCTATTTTTCCGACCTACTTTCTTCTTATATACCTTCTCGTGCACTCCAGTCTTCTAATTCTGAACGTCTTTGTGTACCTAGGTTCCGCCTATCTTCAATGGGTGGCAGGTCCTTCTCGGTTACTGCACCTAAACTTTGGAATTCACTTCCCCTGGCACTCAGAACAGTCACCTCTTTCAGTGAATTCAAATCAAAGCTTAAAACTTATTTGTTTAATCAACACTATCACTAATTTACATTGTGTATTTGTCTGTTTTGTTTTCCATTTCTGTCTTTACTACATAATCTGTGTTATATGCAACTGCATTATTTGTAACTGAATTGGGCAAATGTCCAATGAAATTGTTTCTTTGTAATCAATATTTGCTGCTTTGGTGTACCTTGTAGAGCGTCCTTGAGCTTGGGAAAGGCGCTATATAAATTAAACATATTATTATTATTATTATTATTATTTACAGATCTTCTTTATGCACCAAGAGCTTGTATCACTTCAAAGAGAAAGGAAACATTTAAATCACATCATATGACCCCTTTAATTTCATGTTTGACCTTCATTTCAATCTTTGAAATATCAGAGTATCAACATCTGTAGTTCTGAAATACACTTTGTTTTATTTATCTTCTCCTTGCCCTTCAGACACCAGATGTTGTTTAATTCAGACAAATGAACAAAGGAAAGAATAACAGAGGTTGTGTTTTTGAGGGATGGAAGTGAATTTTAATCATAAACTTCATTTTTATCCTTGCAGTTTACACATATGTTTTTTTGCCACTTTATGTATTGTAACGTACAAATGACAATCGAACAAACAAAGATAACAACAAATACACAAAACAAAACTCAGAGGTAGCAATCATGTACAACAGGCTTGCTACACAGATCAACATGGTTTAATTCCCTATGTGAAAAAGTACACAGCATACTTACAGAATTAATAGAAGCGTGAACTTAATGTAATGTTTTTAGACACTTAATTACATGTGATTTGCAATTAAACAAAAATGCAATAAAGTTTATATTTATATAAAATTTAATAGCTGTACTTTTGAGTCACTTAAGTGGAACTTGTTTATATGTAATTTCATATGTTCTTCTATTGTATTTGAAATATGGTGAATATGCTGTACTGCTGAATGTACTGACAAGCATTTACCGTAAACTAAAATATATTTTGATGCCATTTCTATTGACATTTCTATGTGCTTAACATATTTGTATAACACATTTGTAATGAGGAAGTTGCAGTACATTTCAAATATTTTAACTTTCAATGTAATATTGAATAACAAAGTTCAAACGGATACAATTTAATCTTTACATGTGCTTTAGTATGTCAGTCGACATCAAAATAAGTGTACTTTGATTTTATTACAAAGTGCACTTTTAAAAAGTGTATAAAAGTGTCTCTCTTTAAGTACACTTAAGTGACTGTGTAGTTCATTAATATTATATTCAAGTATTTGATTGTATTTTCACAACCTGATATAGGTAACCTTGAATAATCAGCTGTGATCTTCCCTGTGGAACATCTGTCCTGAGCTCCTTGGTATTCTGGTCAAACGCTGATGTCTGAAGACAGGCAGAAGCATGGAAGAGATTATACACAAAGTTAATAGGATAAACAAATGTGTGGTCTGCAGGTGTCATAGGCTGACACACAATAAACATCATATATATGCACACACACACACACATACACACACACAGGTTTGTTTTTGTGAAAAGTGGGGACATCCCATAGGCGTAATGGTTTATATACTGTACAAACCGTATTTTCTATTGCCCTTCACCAACACTACCCCTAAACCTAACCCTCACAGGAGACTTTCTGCATTTTTAGATTTTCAAAAAAACTCATTCTGAATTATTTATAAGCCTTTTGAATTACGGGGACACTGAAAATGTCCTCATAAATCACCTTCTCGTTGTAATACCTATGTCATACCCATGTTATTATACAAATCTGTGTCCTCATAAACCACATAAACATGCACACACACACACACACACACACATCAAACAAGAGTGAGATTATATTTCTGAACATCCTAGAGACACTTCCTCAGATTTATTTCTGCCATAAACACCGATAAGAATTAATAAGCTTCAATAAGAGATAATAAGATTTTCTCCTATCAGACACTTTATGTTATTTACTGTAAAACGGATCTGGCCTATCAGCCAAAGACTATATATTCTTACTTGTCCTAATTCCTGCTTTGCAGTACATTTTCATCCATAATATTGAACAATAGAGTTATATCATTTCTGGGTCAAAATCAAATTTGTTTTCTTGTGTCACAATTAAATGAACAAAGTTGATTTTTTTTTCAAACAACAAAAAGAATGCAAATGTTTTATCATTAACCAGTATAGAAGCATTAACTCTAAAGCTAGTTATAACATCAGACTGCTGCCATCTGTTAGAGAGCATTAAATATATTCAGGATGTGTTTAGGTACAATGAGTAATAGTTTAATTGCCATTCTAGGCCATTCTCGTTTGTCTCTTGTGTTATTGCAAGATTACGGAAGTGGGTTAGTGAATACAAATGTATTTTTTGCATCAGGGATCAGATGACAAATACCCATGGCTCTGTATCACTTTATGATATGTCTTGTAATGGAATGATTTAGTTATCTGTTACATGTTATTTAAGGAGTGTAACTATACAAACACTCTAAATCCTACTCGCCTGACACATTCATGTGGATTTATTTGATGGCCTTTTCTATTTTCTTTTATTTCACATCCAGTTCTGTAAAATGTCATGCTACAGATAAAGTCAAAATGAAATGACATTAGCAAGCCATTTTATTTATGTACAGTGATTATGGTATTTTCTATTACTTTTTCTGATACAGTATTTTCTATTTCCTCTTTTATTTATTTGTTTATTTGTAAAAAAATTGCCATAATTGAAATCACATTAATTAATTTTACCAGCAATTAATGATTTAGCTATTTGTAAGATCTTAAAAAAGTCTAGACTAACTTGAGCAGTAGCCTAAAATAATAACATAGCTTAAGCAGTAGCTTAAAAATAGGTTTGGTATTTATCTATCAACTTTTTTATTCTTTAGATTTTTTGATTATGAATTTTTCACAGTAATACTAGGAATATGTAGCAAGCAATTAAAGGGATCATATGATGCGATTTCAATTTTTCCTTTCTCTTTGGAGTGTTACAAGCTCTTGGTGCATAAAGAAGATCTGTAAAGTTGCAAAGACTAAAGTCTCAAATCCAAAGAGATATTCTTTATAAAAGTTAAAACCTGTCCATGCCCTCCTAAAACGCCTCGTTTAAACACGCCCCCACATATCTACGTCACGATGTGGGAAGATTTGCATAATGCCACCCAAATGTTCACGCAAAGAACAACAACTTTTATTCTCGCTGTAGTATTGTTGCCGCCGCCGCCATGTTATGGATATGCTGTGTGTTTCATTGTGAAAGTGAAACTACTTTGTTTGGCCTTCCAAAAGAGGACGATATCCGCTTTGTAATGCCTAAAGCTGATCCGTGCTGGTCGCTGAGGAAATAC
>NW_015505674.1:474621-482288 GCF_001515645.1 Sinocyclocheilus grahami
ATATTTAAAGAATTTGCCACTGACGATTCAAACGCGAGTTTTGAGCAGTGTAGAGTAGCGCTTGTTGTTTGTTGTTTCTCCGATCACAAATGCAGACATGGTTTTATGTTTACACAGCGCAATATGCAACACAAAGCATAAAAATACAGTATAAGTCATTACAATCAGTAATTATGTCCCCACTGGATGCAACAAATGCCTTGTTTGTAATGGGTTTTATTGGTTTTGTCTCGTCGCGCCGGGACACATGGAAACCATAGACTGTATGTGGACACAGTATGGTAAGGGGCGTAACATTTCTGTCACACGCTTGAGGTATTCAGGCAATCACAACACACTGGATAGCTGGCCAATCACAGCACACCTCGCTTTTCAGACCGATGAGCTTTGTAAAAATCGACACGTTTCAGAAAGGCGGGGCATAGAGGAGAAACAATAATTTAGACTATGGAAAATAATGTGTTTTTTGAACCTTAAACCGCATAAACATATTGCATTACACCAAATACACAAAATAATGTTCTTTTTAGCAACATCATATGACCCCTTTAAATATGATCAATTGTAACATCATATGACCCCTTTAAATATGATCAGTTGTAACATCAAATACAAATATGATCAATTGTGGTCTCATGGTAACTTCAATGTTGTCTTAATGCCAAAGGTACATGAAGCTTTCATACAGCCTTTCAGGGAAAAAAAATAAAAAAAATAAAATAATCAAATCAAATCAAAATTAAATTTAAACAAATAAACAAACAAACAAACAAATATACAAAAACAAACAAATAAATAAATAATAAACATACATGCATACACCTTTTGAGAAATACCAGTAAATCTGTTCTAGCAATTTTATGGGATGAGATTGTGTAGCATTAATTAATTAATTAATGCATGCATTTAGCAGACGCTTTTATCCAAAGCGACTTACAGTGCATTCAGGCTATACATTTTTTTACCAGTATGTATACCCAGTATATAACAGGTAAGTTACTGTTTTGATGCTTAAGTAAAGTATTATCAAAGTATACTTATAAAGCATACTTCATCTTTTTTATGCAGACAGTCGAATGCACAGCCTTCAGGCACCTGACATGTACACTAGAAAGACTCATCCTTGACCAGTGTCTATGCTTGTTCTCCCCAAAAGTAATGAGCGATACAAATGTTTTTGTAATAGTCTAAACTACTAGGGGGCTTTCCCACACAGGGATTAACATTAGTCGTAGACAAACATGCACATTTAAACTGGACTAATTAAAAAAGCATTTTTCAGACATGGTTTAAAGTAGTCTCAGACTTTCCCTAATCTTGATTTATAAAGTCTCCAGAAGGAAAATCAGAGCTAGTCTAGTTCTAAGTGAAGGAATACCTTAAACCTGGCTGGAGGCAGGTTTAACTGATGTTGGCCTCCAGGTTGACCTTGGCAACAGAGAAGAATGGATTACCTGGACTATTTCGATGATGATGAAAGAGCACCACCAAGACCAGACAGTAGGGCAATTATAGATAGATCTTTTATTTACTCTTCGGCTAACCAAAACCCACCCAGATCTCAGTCGAATATTTAATTTTTTCTGGTGGACCAAACTCAAGCCATGGCTCAGCCAAACAGATAGAATTTGTTTCTTTTGGTTGGCCAGACTCCATCCAGAGCTTACTGTTTGACACCAGACTGTGAAAAAAAAAACAGCGCCAGAATTAAACCAGAAGTGCCGAATATAAACCAGACTCGGCCCACACTCTGTTGCTATTTGGGGAGCAACCCACTGAATGATTTCGATGAAATCAATTTTCACAACCGTTTTTGTGTATACAAACAAAATGCAGCTGACATAATTTGTTTGCTTAAACCAAAGCTTTCATTTCACTCTTTTAGGGGAAGGCATACTCCTCCTTCCCTGCAAGTACTGACCACCTTGAGATATTTGGCATGTGGAACATTCCATAGTGAAACAGGAGATTTGTGTTGCGTGAGTGAACCAACTGTGTGCGCAAAATAGTCCACAAAGTCTACAATGCTATATGTGAACTGAAAGTTAACTACATCAAGTTACCTGATGCTGCCGTCCAAGCCATCTACAAGGTGGAGTTCTATGAATATGGTAAATTTCCTGGACTCATTGGCTGTATTGACAGTGTCCCTCTACAACAGATGCTCAAGAGTACAGAAATCGTAAAAATTGGTTCTTTCTGGAGGTCCACCACCAGTCTTGAAACGCTCCCTATGAGCAACAGCATTTGTCTTCTTTAATTGTATTTTTATATGTTTTTCCAGAGGACCTTAAAAAGATGACAATTTTGAAATTAAGTTAGTACTTATACTGTTTGCTACATTTCTGGATCACAAATGTATTTAGGTCCCGCTGTGCTGTGTTACACACATTTTCAAGGAGACTAATTTGTAAAAGTTGAATTTGTAAGAGTTAAATTCATTACAAATTAGGCATTCTTTTTGTTGTTTTCAGTTAGTGAGTCATGCTGTTTGTTCTCAATAATCGGGTGGTTTGACAAACTTTGCTTCAAGAGTTTTTTTTCCTCCAAATTCACAGAATTTCTTTAAACATTTTATTTTACCTTTGTCCATTGTTTGGTTGAATGATTTACTCCAGTTTCACACAACACTACTGTTTGTTAGGGTTCCATCCCTGGTTTTTCAAGTGTCCTCATGTCAGCACTATGTGCATATCATTAAACTAATCAGGCTTCACAAAGAGTAGCTGATTAGTCCTTATTTAGCTTACTCTGTGACTCCCTAGTCTAGAAATATTTAATCTCAAATTAAGAATTACATTTTTTTTAGTCTGGATTAATTTAAGTGGAATTAGCCTAGTTTTAATTTAATTTAATCCCTGTCTGGAAAACCACCCTCTAGGATTTTCCAACTGTGAAACAATGGCCCGGGGCCAGTGTTGCCACCTTGTGGACATACTAATTGGTAAAGAAAGTTTTTACATGGGCTCTGCATCCAAAATCTAATACGTCCCTACTAGTATGGTAAAAAGAGTACTCCGAATTCATAGTATTCGAAAAACAGTAGGCAAAAAGCATGCTGATAACCTAATGCTGTTCCGGATAAGATTCTGAAGTAGTCAATGAACACTAGAGAGGATTTATGAATGGCAGTGAAGCAACACAATTGACGCTGGTAGGTCATGTGACAGTAACAAAATGGTGGACATAGTACATCTGAAATTCATTCATACTACCCATTCATACTATACAGAGCATGCATACGGTCGCAAAGTAAGTTCAAATTCAAATTTAGAAAAATCGGGCTGTGCACAAACTGTGCTAATGACAAAATTTTGGTCAAATGCCCTGTATGCATACATCTTTTTGAACGCAGCATTCTGATATTTAACTATTTTACATTTTGCTGAATTAGTTCATTCATATTCAAACAATCTCATTCATACGGTTTTGTATATAATCTGCTTGGTTAGGTTTAGGAACGGATTTTTTTTCCCCTTTCGAATACATTTGTACAAATTAGTATGAAATTGCCACCTCGTAAATAGTCAAATTTTCTCATAAGATCAAGTTGGCTGCTGACACTTTATTTTAAGGACCAATTCTCATTATTAACTAGTTGCTTATTAGCTGTCACGGTTTGCTATTGTGAGGAGCACGGAACGAGGAGATGTAGAGTCGAATTCAAACTTATTGACTTTAATAATATCCAGGGAAACAGGAAAACACACGTAACAAGGGTTGACATCAACAATTCCAGACAAGGAAGAACAGAATGGGCTAGAACTCAAATAGGGCAGATAACGAGGTGCAGACAGGTGAGGAGGATAACTAACAATGAGAAACACCTGGAACTAATAGAAATAAATGGGGACAGGAAGGACCAAATAAGGGCATAAAGAAACAGGAGGCAAGATCACGGGGAAAACAAAACAAAAACCGACCATAAACGTGACAGTAGCATGCATGTTACGAGCATATTGGCTGTTTATTAGTAGTTATTAAGCACATATTAATTGTCTTACTGTGCATGACCATATTATAGATCCTACCCCATACCTAAACTTAACAACTACCTTACTACCTCTTAATAAGCAGCAAATTAGAAGTTTATTGAAGGAAAACTCTTAGTTAATAGTGAATGTTTCTTCCCTATTCTAAAGAGTTACCAGATGTTTTTGCATTCCTCTACACTGTTTTTAATTATTTTTCTATATAAACATGTCAATAAAAATTTGTTTACAGAACTCAGAAGAATATTTTCATAGAAATTATGGTAGACTATAAATTATGGTAAATAAATGTAGTTGAATAAGGATTTTGAGGTCCAATATTTCATCATGGATTCACTCTGTCAATTTGTAACTGCCAGTTACACTCACACTAGCAACAGTACAGTTTGCATTGTATCTGTCAGCTTGAAGCTAAAACACATACACTGGTTGCAAACACTTTTCATCTGTGAGTTGCAGCAGAAAATACAGGAGTATTTCAGAAATAAACAAACGTTGGCTTTTCTATAGATATACCGCTGAAGTATAAAAGTTTAGCTCTGTCTTCCTCACCCACCTGGAAAAGCTTTCCTAACAAAACCCAGTTAATTTTGTGGTAATGCAGAGATTTTAATGTAAATCTCAAGGATGAAGTCCTTATGCACAGAGCAACTGCATGAGTGTGGTTTGCATATTTTTATCTCTGTTGCTGGGAGTCTATGAAACGTTAGACAGGTTTTTTAAAGTGAACAGATGGGCTTATACCTGTGGATTTATTTGTAAGTTTTAATTTTGTAATTAAGTAATTCTGTAATCCTAAGTCTTGTGGGGACAGGAGCATTGTGAAGCTGGTCTAAAGCATTTAGAATAATACCCAAGTTGCTCAAAATATTTAAGTGGATGGGGACCGGGGATATCTGTTGTCACCATTCCCATTAAGTCTATGGAGCAGGTTGGACATCCGCTATCAAGATACAGTGGGTACGGAAATTATTCAGACCCCCTTAAATTTTTCACTCTTTGTTATATTGCAGCCATTTGCTAAAATCATTTAAGATCTTTTTTTTTTCCTCATTAATGTACACACAGCACCCCATATTGACAGAAAAACACAGCATTGTTGACATTTTTGCAGATTTATTAAAAAAGAAAAACTGAAATATCACATGGTCCTAAGTATTCAGACCCTTTGTTACGCGTTTGGAAAATATAGAATACATAAATAATAACAGCATATTAATTTCTGAGTGAAGTAAATAATTTTCTTTAAGTAACATAAAAAAATCAGTATGTGCAACTTTTCATTCAAAATAATCAAAAGTTCAACTCAATTCAATTCACGTTTATTTGTATAGTGCTTTTCATGATACAAATCGTTGCAAAGCAGCTTCACAGAAAATGAAAGTTTCTACATTACATATAGAAATAGTTTGACTATGTCAAGGTGATGGCCATTTTCTGGACGATCAAACTTTTACGAAAATTTTATACTTTTATATGTTGGTTCAGGGTTGTCGTCATTTAAGGTCCTCAAGGTTTGGCGTCATCTCTTCTGTTCGGTCATCTCAGATCTTCATATGAGGGTGGATCCAGACCGAAGACTGTGTAATTCCTATTTACCTCGGGATTCCCATCCCGTGTCAGAAACAGAGAAATAAATAGAGAAAAATAGTGTAGCTGCATGCTATTCAAACCAAGCAAAAAAATTATAATGTGTTCAAACCAAGAATATAATTATAATGTGCATTTGATCAGATATAACTGGAGTACTGTAACACCAAGCCAGCAGAGGGAGCCCTCGCCCGAGTATTGACTGTTAGGACTCCCTCTGCTTTCTCTGCAACCACTTCCTGTTTAGTGGTCATATTAACCTGGCCACCACATGACAACTTTGTGAAGTACTGCCAGTTTATCCTGCCTTACCAAGCGTTTGTATCTCTGCCTTCTTACCACGTGTATGACCTGTTTATCTGTTTGTTTTGACTTCTCTTTTGGATTACCCCTTTTGCCTGTTTGCCTGGTTGGACTGCCTTACTGTGTTTTTGACCTCATTGCCTGTTTTGTACTGACCCTGAGTTTGGTTTTGTTGGACTGCTTCAATAAACATCCGCATATGGATTCTTCCTCGGCTTTCGCCTCACCCTCATTACAGAATACTTCGCCTACTATGAGTCCAGCGGAAGTTTCTCAGCTCAAACAGCATTCGCTTATCAGAGCGAACTGCTAAAAAACGATCAAGAGCAGCTCAACAAACTGCAATCGGCAAACGATCATTTAACCCTCTATATTCGATCGCTTCCTTCGGCCACACCACCAACGGTAAGACTGACGTTGCCAGACAAGTTTGATGGCTCTGCAAGACAATGTTGTGGTTTTATCCGTCAAGCCTGCATTTATGTTGAAAGCCAGAGAGATCATTTTCAATCTGAAGCAAATAAATGCACTTTTCTGATGTCACTATTATCTGGTAGAGCGATCGATTGGGCTGCAGCGGTTTGGGAGACAGATTCACAGTTTCATTCAGCCTTTGAATATTCCCTACAACTACTCAGAGATGTGTTTGAATATCCCGAGGGGGACAAGGATATTTCCACACAATTGTTACACATGTCTCAAGGCAACTGTACCGCTGCAGATTTCGCCATTGAATTTAGAACCCTTGCCGCTCAAAATGGATGGAATGATGTTTCTCTGAAGGTGGTTTTCATACAGAGTTTAAACCTCGAGCTTCAGACAGAACTGGCCTGCAAGGGTGAGGATTTAACTTTTTCTGAGTTTGTCACTATGGCTATCAAGATAGACAACCTGCTGAGAAACACTCCCAAGAGGAAATCTGCTCGTCTGCCTCACTCAAACTTCCTCACTACAACCACCGTCCACCAAGAGCCCATGCAGATAAGCAACGCACATCTCTCTGTTGAAGAGAGGACTCAACGCCATCAACATAGTCTGTGTTTTTACTGCGGTGAAACAGGCCACCGTAACGTCGAGTGCCCACACAAAGCCCAGGGATCCACCACTACTACCAGCCGGGTGAGTGTTAATCAATGATCTCTTCTAAGTTCAAAAACATTTTTGATTCCTGTTCAGCTGACTACTAAGAATGGTCCCATTACTTTGACAGCGTTGATTGACTCCGGTGCTGCTCTGAACCTGATCAACAAGGAAATTGTCAAGAGATACAGTCTACCTATCTGTTCACAATCCTGTACTCTCATGGTATCATGGAGAACTGACTCACTGGTCCAAATTCTGCCTCACCCATTGCATGAACATCAACATGCCAAGTCCATGTCTCGCCATGAGTGTTGAGAGTCCGGTCTCTGACTCCAGCCCCAAAATTCCTACCTGCTATCACGACTACTTAGAGGTGTTCAGCAAGTCCAATGCTACACAGTTACCACCTCACCACCCCTGGGATTGCACCATCGACCTTCTGCCCAATGCCATGCCACCTAAGAGTAAAGTCTACCCACTATCACGCCAAGAATCTCAAGCCATGGAAGATTACATTGAAGAGGCTCTTAACTATGGCTTCATTCGACCTTCCACTTCCCCAGCAGAAGCAGGTTTCTTCTTCGTTGAGAAGAGGGACGGAGGCCTACGACCATGCATTGATTATCGTGGACTTAACAACATGACAGTGAAATTCCGCTATCCGCTCCCTCTAGTTCCTGCTGCCCTGGAGCAACTTCG
>NW_015505674.1:482646-535403 GCF_001515645.1 Sinocyclocheilus grahami
CCTCTACAGGACTCACCCCATTCCAATGTGTATTAGGATATCAACCTCCATTGTTCCCGTGGTCTGGCGAACCTTCCTCTGTTCCTGCGGTAGATGACTGGATACATCATTGCAAGAGGGTGTGGTATAGCGCTCATGTTCATCTTCAAAGAGCTGTACGAGTTCAAGAACTACAGGCAAACCGAAGACGGCACCCACATCCTCCCTACCAACCGGGGCAGAGGGTCTGGCTCTCTACGAGCTACGTCTGCCGAGCAGGAAGCTCAGCCCAAGGTATGTTGGCCCATTCAAAATCTTAAAACAGATAAATGAAGTTACATATCAGCTTGAGCTTCCTGCTAACTACCGCATCTCTCCATCATTTCATGTCTTGCTCCTCAAACCGGTCCACCCGAATGCTGACCCCAATGCTGAGTCCCAAGAGCCACCGCCTCCGCTGGACATTGACGGATCGCCAGCTTATAAGGTGAACACGCTGCTGGAGAGGTGTAGAGGGGGTCGGCTTCAATACCTGGTGGACTGGGAGGGATACGGACCTGAGGAGAGATCATGGATACCTGCTTCCGATATACTGGACCCCTCACTCATAGAGGAATTTCATCGAGCCAGGGCCGACCGTCCAGCACCACGACCACGGGGATGCCCATGCAGAGCGCCAGGAGTCGCTCCTAGGGGGGGGGGGTTCTGTAACACCAAGCCAGCAGAGGGAGCCCTCGCCCGAGTATTGACTGTTAGCACTCCCTCTGCTTTCTCTGCAACCACTTCCTGTTTAGTGGCCATATTAACCTGGCCACCACATGACTGCTTTGCGAAGTATTGCCAGTTTATCCTGCCTTACCAAGCGTTTGTATCTCTGCCTTCTTACCACGTGTATGAGTTGTTTATCTGTTTGTTTTGACTTCTCTTTTGGATTACCCCTTTTGCCTGTTTGCCTGGTTGGACTGCCTTACTGTGTTTTTGACCTCATTGCCTGTTTCTACCGACCCTGAGTTTGGTTTTGTTGGACTGCTTCAATAAACATCCGCATATGGATTCTTCCTCGGCTTCCGCCTCACCCTCATTACAAGTACAAGGTTATGAGATACATTATGTGAATGCTTGGCTAAAGAGATGCGTCTTTAATCTAGATTTAAACAGAGAGAGTGTATCTGAACCCCAAACATTATCAAGAAGGCTGTTCTAGAGTTTAGGAGCACATTTACATTTACATTGCCATTTTGACTTACAATTGGGGAATACATAAAGCGATTCATCTTAAATAGGCAAACAGACACAGGAAGTGCTTGAAATACCAAGTTTTAGGCATTGTTCAAAGAAGTACAAGCTAGAAAAGGGAAGAAATGAATAAATAAAGATAAATATTTTTTTTTTTAAAGATGAAGTCAAGTAGCGTTTAAAGAGATGAGTTTTCAGCCGTCACTTGAAAATTGTCAGGGATTCAGCATTCCGGATAGGGGTGGGAAGATCATTCCACCAGCCAGGAACGGTGAACGAGAATGTTCTGGAAAGTGATTTTGAGACTCTTTGTGATGGTACCACGAGGCGTCGCTCACTAGCGGATCTCAGACTTCTGGAGGTGATGTAGATTCGTAGTAGTGAGTGGAAGTAGGCGGGTGCTGAGCCTGTGGCTGTTCTATATGCAAGCATCAATGTCTTGAACTTGATGCGAGCCTTTATGCGAGCCTCAACCGGCAGCCAGTGCAAGGAGATAAAGAGAGGTGTAACATGGGCTCTTTTGGGCTCATTGAAGACCAGTCGTGCCACTGCATTCTGAATCATTTGTAGAGGTTTGATTGTGCTTGATGGAAGTCCAGCCAGAAGAGCATTGCAGTAGTCCAGCCTAGAGATGACAAGGGCCTGGACAAGAAGTTGTGCAGCATGCTCCGTTAGAAAGGGCCTGATCTTTCTGATGTTGTGCAATGCAAACCTGCAAGATCGGGCAGTCTTTGCAATGTGGTCTTTGAAGGTCAGCTGGTCATTGAAGATTACACCAAGATTTCTGACTGAAGTCGATGGGGTAATTGTAGAAGAACCTAGCTGGATGCTGAAATCATGCTGTAGCGTTCGAGTGGCAGGGAAGACAAGAAGCTCAGTCTTTGCCAGGTTGAGCTGTAGGTGATGTTCTTTCATCCATGCCGAGATGTCCGCCAGGCAGCCTGAGATCCGTGCAGCTACCGTTGGATCATCTGGTTGAAATGAGAGATAGAGCTGTGTGTCATCAGCATAGCAATGGTAGGAGAAGCCATGTGCCTGTATGATGGGACCCAGTGATGTAGTGTATATGGAGAAGAGGAGGGGTCCAAGAACTGATCCCTGAGGAACCCCAGTGAGCAGCCGATGAGTTTTGGAGACCGCCCCTCCCCAGGCCACCCTGAAAGACCTACCAGTGAGATAGAATTCAAACCAGCGAAGTGGAATCCCTCTGATGCCCAGAGGGCAGACAGGAGGATCTGGTGATAGACAGTGTCAAAAGCAGCAGATAGATCCAGCAGAATAAGAACTGATGATTTGGAATAAGCTTTTGCTATTCGCAAGGCTTCCGTAACTGACAGTAATGCAGTCTCAGTTGAATGGCCACTCCTGAAACCTGACTGGTTAGCGTCCAGTTTGTTGTTCTGTGAAAGAAACAATGATACCTGGAGCAAAATGTAACAAAGCTCTACATCCTTTAGTGGACTTTGCTATCCTATGTACTACCAAAAGTCCAGAGTTTTGTGACCTTAGGGAGCTTGATGGATTGTAGCATGATAGAAGACTGGTTAGGTATGCAGGAGCTAAACCATTTAGGGTCTTATAAGTAGAGATATTTTGTAACTGATACAGAACTTAATGGGTAGTCAGTGTAGAGATTGTAAAATTGGGGTAATCATATTTTCTTGACTTAGTAAGTAGCAGCTGCATTTTGGAATACCTGTAGCTTGTTTATTGAAGATGCAGGACAACTACCTATCAGTGCATTACAGTAGTCCAGTCTTGAGGTCATGAATGCATGAACTATCTTTTCTGCATCAGAAACAAGTAACATGTTCTGTAGCTTGGCAATGATTCTAAGATGGAAGAATGCTGTTTTTGTAACATCTGAAATATGATTTTCAAAAGACAAGTTGCTGTCTAATATAACACCCAAGTTTTGGACCGTTGAGGAAGTAACAGTACATCCATCTAGATGCAAATTGTAATCTAAGAGATTCTGTGTACTGTTTTTTGGTCCAATAAATAATATATCTGTCTTATCCAAATTTAATAGAAGGAAATTATTGGTCATTCAATGTTTTACATTTTTAACACACTCTGTTAGCTTATATAATTTAGAAGTTTCATCTGGTCTTGTTGAAATAAATAGTTGAGTATCATCAGCATAACAATGGAAACTAATCCCATATTTTCTAGTAATATTACCAAGGGGCAACATGTATATTGAAAGTAGCAGAGGGCCTAAGACAGATCCTTATGGCACTCCATACTTTAATTCAATTCAATTATACTTAACTGGTGTTAATTGAGATGATTCCCCGTTTAAACAAACAAAGTGGTAACGGTCGGACAGGTAGGACCTAAACCATCTTAAAGCCTGCCCTTGAATATACGTATAATGTATGTCATGGTCTATAGCAGCGATTCTCAATTCCAGTCCTCGCGTACCCCCGCTCTGCACATTTTGTATGTTTCTGTTAATGCTTCAGACGTTTGTTATATTTGATTGTAAGTGCCCTGCGAAGTGAACATTACCGGATATTCCGCCATGATTCCGGTTTGAAGGGAGCATATATATGTTCCATACAAAGGGCATTTAAGTGTGCGAGACATGAATTTAAATTGTATTTATTTACAGATGTATATTATGTCCCACTTCACGCTTCTCTAGTAAGTTTCGTATGTGTGTGAAGACGCTGCAGGCAGCGGCGCAGCGCTAATCTGTAAATGAATATTCCGAAGTGAAGTAAACTTCAACAGATTTCCCCTGCTCAGGTAGTAGGGAGCAATAGACAGATCTATAGATCAAGTAAAACTAGTAATGAGATGCAGCCTTGGTCTGACACAATAAGCAAGTCATTTGTAATTTTGACAAATGCAGTTACTTTGCTATGATGGGGCCTGAAACCTGACTGTAAGTTGATAAGCAATCTAAGTTAATAATCAGGTTTTAGTCAAAGTCAAGGTTTTCTAATAAAGTTGTGATCAGAAATTTGGAATGCACAATGAATGGAATTCTAATGAAATATTGTATTGAATACATTCAGTTGATAAAGGAATGTTCCAGGTAGAGGAATGTTCTTGGTTTTAATACAAGTTAAGCTATGGCATGTGTACAAACACATTTTTTTGCAGGATTTTTGGTTACACTTTCGGAGGTTGCATGTTTAATTTGTTTATTCACAGAGCTACATACAGATACTTGATAAATAATTGTTTTATACACATAAACTTGGTTATTAAAAGCACACGAAGATCCACACTGAAGATAATCCAAACGTGGCAGCCAAACTAAACACCCAGAACACTGACGAGACCAGACAAACTGAACTGAAACAAGAGGAAACAAGAGTACACAGAGCAAACAAGGTTAATTTATGAAGCACACCTGAACAAAATGACACCATCAACTCAGTAACCATGAAAACTAAAGATTTGTAGGAACTAGAACAAACGGGAAAAGGAAACAGACTAGAAACAAACTAAAAGTCCATGAAAATTAATTTAAATGAAACAAGACTGATAAGGAGATGGCAAAGGGATGGTGAGAGGAGAGAGCGAAAGGATGGTGAGAGCAGGCAGACAATACCATGGAGAAGTAAATGGAGGTAGTAACCATGGTGGAGGTGATGGGAAGAGTGCCCAGATGGTGCTGACCCAGATGACACCATGGGGATGACTGACAGTGATGGAGCCATAGGAAGTGGAATCCAGGGTGCAGACTGAGAACAGAGGGAGTAATGGAATGGCGAAGACCTAAGCGGCCGCGACGGAGGCGCAGCGATAACCCCCTGAGATGAAAGTGGGGATCCTGAGAGTTGAGGTTGAGCTGGAGTGACCAAGGGCAGAGGTGGAGCCTGAGGAAGGGTGGAGCTAGCCAAAGCCAAAGGGGTGGAGGTCCAGAGAGCAGCAAGTCCACAGCGAATTCATGGCGATGTCCGACCCAGGTAGAGCCTACGGTCTGAGGGAGCCTGGTGAGGCCGAATGCCACTCTGGAGTTGAGGGAGGAAGGATCCCAGGTGTAGGAGTCAGGGCAAAAGGTAGAGGTGGAACAGAGCACACCGAGGCTGGAGGTGGAGCCATGGGCTCATCACGCCCAGGAAGAAGTGGCTCCCAGCAGGCCTGCAGTGTAGCCACGTCTCTGAGAGGAGCTGCACCTCATCAGGCAGTGGCTACATAAGCCACGCAAGCCCTACCATCTAGGCGATTCCTCCATGAGACTGAGCACTAACTCTCCCCCTCCTTTTTCCCACAGAAAGCAGCGTGTGACCGACCAGCCCCACAGGAGCACTGCACGGACCCTCTGCACTGGGAAGACGGAAGAGAGCACTCACGGCACCGGAGCACCTACCTGGACCTTTCTCACTAGCAAGAAGGCAAGAAGGTATTGATTGAGATTACTTGTCGTGTGATTCTTCACCCCGTTACACATGCTTGATACTTAACGCGCAGTATGTAGATTTTGCTACTAAGGTTATTAATGCAAACATTTATCTGGATAAGGGCAACATGCCTGTTGCCTACATTTCGAGTATTGACCTTACACTGTACTGCATTAAAGGCGCATGCTGCTCTTCTCAGCTGCTTATTAAAGAAGAGCCCCCCTTCGCTGCTTCTCTTCTTCTGTAAGGGCATGCTGCCCCAGTCTGTGCTATTTAAAAAAAAAAATAAAAAAAAAGTATTTACTTTAAAGCTATTGGGATTTTGCTTGCTTGTTTAGTCTTATCTAGTGTCAGTATCATGTTTGTTGCTAGAGCTGCTTGTTGCATTAAGCTATTGGTTGTTACTGCAAGTGCTGGTATCCGGGTAAACTTGCAACAGCAAGAAGCTAATGTTTAAGCTGTTGTTTAATGCCATCTAATTGTTCTTGAAATATGCTTGCTGCTTATGGCTCATCTGGTTATTGGGAATTGTACTTCTTTAGGTTTTTCTGACCACTGCAACATGCTGTGATTAAGCAAGCAACATGCTTGTTGCATTAAGCTATCGAGTGTATTGGTAAAGAATTTTGTCTATACTCACGCAGGTTATCAGATTGAGGACTTGTATCACAATGAGCGCAAATGTCATTGGGAGGCGACAAACCTGTAAACTCATGAGTTAATTTATTGAGTTATATGCTGTTTTTATAGAGTTTTTAAATGGATGCTAAAGCTTTAGGCCAGGTAGGATCTGCGATCTCTGAACCAGTTCATTTGCTTGCTTCTACGGTTGCAGTACGCTGTGTTTGCTGCAAACTGGCAAACTAGGCTGCAATTCTAGTGGGTTTTCTGCATCTTTAAATATTTTTCAGGTACTGCATTAAGGGGCTTGCTACTTATAAAGAAGAACACCCCTTCGCTGCTACACTCCTCCGGTAAGGGGCTTGCTGCTCTTCTTAGCTGCTTACAAAGAAGAGCTCCCCTTCGCTGCTACACTCCTCCCAAAGGGGCAAGCTGCTCTTCTTCCTTGCTCATAGCAGAAGAGCACCCCTTCGCCGCCACTCTCCTTCCATAAGGCATTTTCAGTTAGATTGCTGTCCACATGTGGTTGGGGGGGTGTTCGGCATATGGTTTGTTTTGGGGGGTTAATTATGCTCTCCCTGCTCCTATCCATGCTAGACTGCATGGATGGGCAGGGAGTGTTGCCCAGAACAGAACCATACCCCCAACCTAAAATGTATGCTAATCATAATTTATCTTTGATGATAGTGGTCCTGACAGAAATGGAGCGTAGCGTTAGTTCTGGCAGGTCACGTTAGTCAAGCTCACCTCAGCTGACACTCAGCTGATCCACGTCTACCTATAGGAATACGACGCCAATCATCATTCACTTTATAAGGTCCTTTCAGTCATTATTCAGGAGCTAATCACCCTCCTCCATCCCCAACTCCTCCTCTCGTCCAGTCAGGACTTGGCATTGGATATTTCTTCTTGAATCAGACCACTGAATTATGTTGATATATAAAATAATCACTTAGAACATTGATGACATCTGCTACATTAATCATTAATGTTGGTTCTGTTCAGTTTACCCTAGGGGGTTTAATTATGCTCTCCCTGCTCCTATGCATGCTACTCTGCATAGATGGGCAGGGAGAGTTGCCCAGAACAGAACCATACCCCCAAACTAAAATGTATGCTAACTGTAAGTTATCTTTGACGATAGTGATCCTGGCAGAAATTACCATTCTGAAACATCCTGTTGTAAGCGCGTTTGAGGAGGTGGTTGGTTGTCTTCTATCGTCGCCGATTCGGGGTCTGATTTCGTCTCAAACCCGGACAACAGTTCCCTGTGAGTATCACCAAGCCACAGCATGCTACAGCATACATGAACCTTGTTACCTGTGGTTGACCTGGCCTTGTGAAGAGAAGAGATTGCTCATGAATATTAATTAGACAGGCCAAAATCGAACTGTTCTTAGCAGACCTCCTGAGAGAGGAGCTGTAAAAATATATTGAGATGGTTTTTGTTAGTCTGTTCCTGGCCTGGTTATACAAGATTTTATCCCCACTTCTGTAAGCATCCTCTTTTGCGTGATGAAGCTGTTTGAGTTTCCCAGTAAACCACGGTTTATCATTATTAAATGATAAGAATGTCCTGGTAGGAATGCACATATCTTCACAGAAACTGATATATGAAGTTACAGTCTCTGTGAGCTCATCCAGATCGGTGGCTGCAACTTCAAAAACACTCCAATCAGTGAGGTCAAAACAGGCTTGTAAATCACGCTCAGCTTCATTAGTCCATCTTTTAACAGTCCTTAAAACAGGTACAAAGAAGAGCTCCCCTTCGCTGCTACACTCCTCCCAAAGGGGCAAGCTGCTCTTCTTCCTTGCTCATAGCAGAAGAGCACCCCTTCGCCGCCACTCTCCTTCCATAAGGCATTTTCAGTTAGATTGCTGTCCACATGTGGTTGGGGGGGTGTTCGGCATATGGTTTGTTTTGGGGGGTTAATTATGCTCTCCCTGCTCCTATCCATGCTAGACTGCATGGATGGGCAGGGAGTGTTGCCCAGAACAGAACCATACCCCCAACCTAAAATGTATGCTAATCATAATTTATCTTTGATGATAGTGGTCCTGACAGAAATGGAGCGTAGCGTTAGTTCTGGCAGGTCACGTTAGTCAAGCTCACCTCAGCTGACACTCAGCTGATCCACGTCTACCTATAGGAATACGACGCCAATCATCATTCACTTTATAAGGTCCTTTCAGTCATTATCCAGGAGCTAATCACCCTCCTCCATCCCCAACTCCTCCTCTCGTCCAGTCAGGACTTGGCATTGGATATTTCTTCTTGAATCAGACCACTGAATTATGTTGATATATAAAATAATCACTTAGAACATTGATGACATCTGCTACATTAATCATTAATGTTGGTTCTGTTCAGTTTACCCTAGGGGGTTTAATTATGCTCTCCCTGCTCCTATGCATGCTACTCTGCATAGATGGGCAGGGAGAGTTGCCCAGAACAGAACCATACCCCCAAACTAAAATGTATGCTAACTGTAAGTTATCTTTGACGATAGTGATCCTGGCAGAAATTACCATTCTGAAACATCCTGTTGTAAGCGCGTTTGAGGAGGTGGTTGGTTGTCTTCTATCGTCGCCGATTCGGGGTCTGATTTCGTCTCAAACCCGGACAACAGTTTCCTGTGAGTATCACCAAGCCACAGCATGCTACAGCATACATGAACCTTGTTACCTGTGGTTGACCTGGCCTTGTGAAGAGAAGAGATTGCTCATGAATATTAATTAGACAGGCCAAAATCGAACTGTTCTTAGCAGACCTCCTGAGAGAGGAGCTGTAAAAATATATTGAGATGGTTTTTGTTAGTCTGTTCCTGGCCTGGTTATACAAGATTTTATCCCCACTTCTGTAAGCATCCTCTTTTGCGTGATGAAGCTGTTTGAGTTTCCCAGTAAACCACGGTTTATCATTATTAAATGATAAGAATGTCCTGGTAGGAATGCACATATCTTCACAGAAACTGATATATGAAGTTACAGTCTCTGTGAGCTCATCCAGATCGGTGGCTGCAACTTCAAAAACACTCCAATCAGTGAGGTCAAAACAGGCTTGTAAATCACGCTCAGCTTCATTAGTCCATCTTTTAACAGTCCTTAAAACAGGTTTAGCTGATTTCAGTTTCTGCCTGTAGGTCGGTATAAGATGAACCAAACAGTGATCAGAGAGCCCCAAAGCTGCTCGTGGGACATTGTGATATGTGATATGCATACTTTATTGCTGTCTCTGGTGGGACACGTAATGTGCTGCTTGTATTTTGGCAGTTCACGGGAGAGATTTGATTTGTTAAAATCTCCCAGAATGATTAAAATAGAGTCTGGTACCTTTGCTCCATTTCAGTTATTTGTTCGGCCAGCTGTTGCAACGCGTCGCTCACGCACGCATCCGGAGGCATGTACACATTCATGAGAATGAAAGAGGAAAAATCCCGCGACGAGTAGAAAGGTTTGCAGTTTATGATGAGTGCCTCTAAGTTAGGACAGCATACCTTTTTCAGCATTGTTACATCTGAATACCAACTTTCGTTAATGTAGAAACACAATCCACCACCTCTGGTTTTCCCTGTTAACTCGGCAATGCGATCCGCTCTGAACAGCTGCTAGCCCGGCAGATGAAGCACGTTGTCCAGAATGGCTTCACTCAGCCAGGTTTCAGTGAAGCACAGTGCAGCAGAGTTTAAAAAATCCTTGTTGGTGCGGGTGAGAAGAAGTAGTTCATCCGTATTGTTAGGAAGGGAACGGGCATTTGCGAGATGAATGCTTGGGAGCCCAATCCGAAAGCCGCGCGCGCAGAGCTTAACCAGGGCGCCGGCGCGTTTTCCTCTTCTGCACGCGCATTTGAACAACACAGCTGTGCCTCCGATTAGAATGTCCAACAAAACGTTCGAATAATCAAAAACTTGAAAAATATTGTCTGGGATGTGTTGCTTAATGTTAAGGAGTTCATCTCTGGTAAAACTTATAATTGTGGAGCTCAGCGTCCTGGCTGACATTTGCGGCGCTATCTTGATCGACCAAACGAGGTATTTAAAATTCACTGTGGTTAGTGGAGTACATTTTCCATGCATCAACAGAACACAGGCATATCAGAGAAATTGTTTCTTCTTATAATCTCAAAACCTTTCATGAATAATTCCTTATCTGCAAATATGTCTTCTAACAGTGTAAGTGTGAGAGAGCAGATTTAAAACGACATGAGCATTTACCACAGCACTGCACATCACTGTTGACCCCTTTTAACTTGTGTCATATCACAATCCCTCTTGTAAAGCTTCTATAGTGGATCCATATGGTCCCTGTGCTTGAGGCACATCAGTGGTATTCGTTATTTAGAAAGTGAAGGCCTCACACTATCCAGATTAACTCCTATAATACTTCTAAAGCGCAATTTTATGTTAAAAAAACACCTAAACAAACAATCAGAAAAGAAAAATGCAGATAATACTGCTTATGGCAGTATTTTTAATAGTGTAAATTCAAACAGGATGGTGTATTGTGATAAATCTGTACTCACATGATAAAAACAGTATTAGCGTTATTACCAGTTTAACTATGGGAAGACTGGGGCAAGTTGTCACAAACACTCAGTAACTATAAAGATTTTATAATATATAAAAAAAAGTTTTTTTTTTTTTTTTTTTTACTTGCCTCTGTTACATGCCCTCTATCTTTTATCCTGGGAAATAATAAAGTGCTGCAGGCATTACATATTTTTGTCAACCTGGAAGTTCACATCATCCTGATTCCCTCAACAAAGACCCAATATGATTGTCCTATTGGCTTTTTTATTACTGCAGAAAATAAGCTTGTGACCAACAGAAGTTTATGATTATTGCATGTTTTGTTCATCATGACGATCTTCACAAATATTCACAACTTAAATGCATTTTGAAACCTAAATGAAATTGCTAGTACATTCTGGTTGCCAGATGCTGTTTTTCTGGCTGAGCGGATGGGGCACTTTAAGCTTTTCAATATCAGTGTCTGTCCTGTTTGAAGAGATATACTGTATTTTTTTTCTTCTTTGTATACTGTATAAACCAATTCATGCAAACTTTCTGCTGAGCCATGAACTGCTTTGCCTTCTGAAAAGAAGAGTTATGACACACACACACACACACACACAATTCACAGTAGCAGTGCAGACAAATTGACTGAGGGTTTTCTGTTCGGTCCTTGTTTACAGTGCCAGAATTTCTTGGCATTATAGTGTGTGAGGACACCCGTTGGCATATTTTGGCAGTTAATAGAATCATTTCTTGTAAATGGCTTGTACGGTTTCACTGTATGCTAGAGACATTCGCAGAAGATAATTAGCTATTAATATTTTTCTCCTCAGACTGCATGACACAAGGTATGTCTTCAAGACATATTTAAAAAAAAATACAGCTGCAGAGTTAAAACTGCAGAGTTAAGTAAATTGATTTTTGAGAATCATAAGTCCAAAAAGCATATTTTTCCATTGGCAGCAGTTCAATTATTTAATTAGTCAGTTATTTATGTATTTATGGATGTATGCATAAATGCTATATCACAAAAGAGTTCATTTTATTATACAAGATGATAATGATATGTTATGATATTAGTCAGCTAACTCGATTTTTATACTAAACCAAAACCACATTTTCTTTGATTTGACGCTTTGGTGAGTGTTAATTCCCCCTCTATTGTATCTGCTTCTCTTCGCTCTCACCCACTTCTCCTCTTTGTATGTAAATGATGCTACAGACACTTTAACATCCTGTCTAGACGACATATATATCCTCCAGGACAGTATGCGCAACAGCTCTGGTTATCTGATGTTCAATTTCCATCACAACATCAATAATGAATGAAACATTTACTGTTAATTTACTATTTTTATTGATCACATGGGAAGAAAGACACAGTTATTAAAAACTGCATTGCAGAAAGATATAAAAGCCACTTAGGTGTACTTAAAGAGAGAGTGCACTTTCATGACTGTTTCTTAACAACATTGAAGTACAGTTTTAGAAAAGTGCATTTTATGATAATGCCAAGTACTATTTTACAGTGTATTTTAATCCATTATGTTTAAATGATATTTTGTCATATCTTTATTTTGATGTGTTGACTAACATACTAAAGCACGTCTTATAATAGTATAATATAATAATATAATTTCAAATGTGTCGTTATTTGAGATGATATTTTAAATATTTTAAATGCACCAAATTGCAGCTTCATCATTACAATGTGTAATTACTAGTGCTGTCAAATGATTGCATGCATGTTTGTGTATTTATATATACATAATAAATATACACAGTACACACACACAAATATATTTTGCAAACAAAAACTTTTGTTTTGGATGCAATTAATCGCGATTAATCGTTTGACAGCACTAAGTAATTACAAACATTAACAATGACATTAAAGTATATTTTTGATTATTATAAATGCTTGTCAGTACAGTCAAACAGTTAACATTTAAAAGACTATAAAATTAAGTATATGTAAATAAATTACATATATGTACTTAAGTCCTACTTTAGAGGGCAGGAAATTCAGCTAATTGCAGTTAAAATAAAGTTAATCTATAACACATCTTAATTTAATTGCAATTAATATGCAATTAAGTGTCCAAAAACATTACATTCTGTATTTCTTTTTCACAAGGGCAATGCTAATAATAATAATAATAATACTAATAATAATAATAATAATAATAATAATAATAATAACAAACAAACAAACAAACCACAAGGACAAAACACATATTTTCCCATTCTAAAAGAAAATGTGGCAGGTTCATTATTAACAGAAGCTTTTTTTTTTCATTATTAACAGAAGGATTTTTTTCTGCCTTTTACATGAGAGATGATTCTCATCTAAAATATCACCCATGTTTCATGTATGCAGATTCTCCAGTGTTAATGATTCTGTCCAGATTTGTTATCTTTTTTATTTTATTTTATTTTTGGTGGGGGAAAAAAACTAAACAAACAAACTGTATTTTGTCATATTTCTGAGGCAATATTGTTTGGTGTCCTAAATTTCGGTACATTCCTATTTCAAGACATTTACCTCCACCTCTATCTTTGTTTTTTTTGTTTTTTTCACAGACAACACAACACACCATCAGCAGTCAATGCCCCACAAACAGCCACCACCCACATGCAGCTCTTTATCTCCTTTCACATGGGCTGATGTCTCTGAAACTCTCCTCTCTAACCATCCTACCTCCTGCATCCTTGACCCTATTCCCTCTCATCTTCCAAGCTCTCCTACACTCCTTCCCACACATCATCAACACTTTTCTTCTGAATGGCGCTTTCCCCACAACATTCAAGCAGGCTCAGGTAATCCCACTGCTAGTGGAAAATTACAGACTGCTCTCTCTCCTCCCATTCATAGACCCTCAAACACATTGTTTTCAGCCAAGCCTTTTCTTTCTTTACAGAATAACCTGCTAGTCACTGATCTATATAGATTTATAATAAAGATCAATGTTAGCTGTCCTGCAGTTCTATTGAAGAACCAATATGAGCACAGCAACTGATGACATTCAGCTCAGCCTATTTGTTTATATAACTGTCAAATATAACTGGATCTTCTGTTGCAAACTATGTATGATGTATGCCGAATTCATTTCATGTGCATAAATAAGTAGATTGATGTGTGCATCCAGTGGGCACTTTATCTTATGAGGGCATGTGAGAGTATTTGTGAATCACAATAAAGTGATGCAACTGGTGATGGTAGGTCACATGACAATATTATGAATGTAGTATGTCGAGATTATTGAATAAACATAATCTTGGAATAAACAGACGATATCGTCTGCTGGTGTGGACGCTAATATAGTTATCTTTATAGTTATCGTTCTTGGTGTGAACGAGCCTTTAGACTTTATACTGACACCCATGCATGGATGCACAGAAGTTGTTTTTTAACAGTAAAGATGGCTATCTTTTTTTTTCCTTTTTTTGTCTCATTCTACACCTATCCATTTAATGAATCTTTGGATTCAGTCCTAAGGTTTTTTTTTGCGTGGTTGTGCTGGTACGCAGCTGCTTGCTGCATTGCAGCTGTGTCATTTAATGGTGAAACAGCTGTGGCCGTCGTCAGATTACAGTCAGCGCTTGATGCCTTGCTATTTATTTGTGATCGGTGTTTGGGAGCTGTGTGTCATTGTGATTTGTTTCACCATTCCAGCTCTTATTCATACTGTTAGCACAGGTGGATCAGCTTTTTGTGATTTCATTATGCTGAACTCTGGCTCTGTACGGTTTAGTTGTGTATGTAGAATGCATACTTTACAATAAAGTCCCATTAGTTAACATTAGTTAATGCATTAACTAACAAGCAATAAGAAATGATGGGCTCTATGTGGATGCGACCCTCTTCATGTAGTTTGGTGTGAACGAGCCTTTAGACTTTATACTGACACCCATGCATGGATGCACAGAAGTTGTTTTTTAACAGTAAAGATGGCTATCTTTTTTTTCCCTTACATGTCTGTTTTTCTCAGTCTCATTCTACACCTATCCATTTAATGAATCCTTGGATTCAGTCCTAAGGTTTTTTTTTGCGTGGTTGTGCTGGTACGCAGCTGCTTGCTGCATTGCAGCTGTGTCATTTAATGGTGAAACAGCTGTGGCCGTCGTCAGATTACAGTCAGCGCTTGATGCCTTGCTATTTATTTGTGATCGGTGTTTGGGAGCTGTGTGTCATTGTGATTTGTTTCACCATTCCAGCTCTTATTCATACTGTTAGCACAGGTGGATCAGCTTTTTGTGATTTCATTATGCTGAACTCTGGCTCTGTACGGTTTAGTTGTGTATGTAGAATGCATACTTTACAATAAAGTCCCATTAGTTAACATTAGTTAATGCATTAACTAACAAGCAATAAGAAATGATGGGCTCTATGTGGATGCGACCCTCTTCATGTAGAATAATCATAATCTCAAATGAATGTACATCATTTTTAGCATTTGTTAAAGGAATGGTTCACCTAAAATAATTACAATTAGCTGAATATTTCCTCAGGCCATCCAAGATGTATATAAGTTTGTTTCTTGATGGGAAAAGATTTGGGGAAATGTATCATTCCATCACTTGCTCACCAATGGATCCTCTGCAGTGAATGGGTGCCGTCAGAATGAGAGTCCAAACAGCTGATACAAACATCACAATAATCCACAGTGTACATAATAAATAAATCCATCAAGACTGTTCAAGCCATTCCGACTAAACTAGTCGTCTATATCAGTATTGCTGTCTCCAGTGAAAAGTCGCTTTGTCTAAATCAGTAGAGAGAGTGAAAACAGTTCAAAACAAATATGTTAGTGGATTTTGACTTGAGAGGACAATAGGAGATGGAATTTTTCTCTGGTCGTTACTATGGTTTATAGGCTGGTATTTTAACAAGAAAAAAGTAAAAATGGTGTAATGATGGATTTGTTTCTTACAGTGGTGGACAGAACGAATTACAACAACTCATGTTACAGTAATTAAGTATTTTTTCAGGTACTTGTACTTCCGTGAGTAAATTTTTAAGTCTGTAATTTTGTACTTAAGTACAAATTAAAGGGTTAATTCACCCAAAAATGAAAATTCTGTCATTAATTACTCACCCTCGTGTTGTTCCAAACCCGTTAGACCTTCGTTCATCTTCGGAACACAATTTAAGATATTTTTGATGAAATCTGAGGGCTCTCTGACCCTCCCATAGACATCAAGGTAACTACCATGTTCATGGTCCAGAAAAGTACCAAGATGATCGACAAAGTAGTCCGTGTGACATCAGTGGTTCAACTGTAAAGTTACGAAGCTATGAGAATACTTTTTTGCACAAAGAAAGAAAAAAAAACAAATTTATTCCAGATTTTCGTCTGTACTGCGTCACTTGTGGACGCGCATCCATGACAGTATCATGACGCGAGCGTGTGGCGGTGTAATTAATGACAGAATTTTTCGGGTGAACTAACCCTTTAATCAAATTAATCAACTTCACAAGAGATGATGGCCTTCCCACAGACCCTGGGCAGAGCGGCCACTCATGACCGCTCCCCAGCCCGTGAGAGAGGCATCCGTCGTTAGCATTACGCGACGACAAGGAGCCCCTAACGTCGGGCCTTGAACCAGGAACCAACGTTTCCTCCACATGTCTAAGGCACGTAAGCATCGCCGCGTGACCTTGATCATGCAAAGCGGATTCCCCCTCGGGGAAAATCCTTTGGTTCTGAGCCACCACTGCAAGGGTCTCATGTACAGCAGGCCAAAATGTATTACGTTGGACGCCACTGCCATCACGACCAACAGCCTCAGAAACTGTTTGACAGTGAGTGACTGGCCTTCTCTGACTTCCAGTGTTGAGGGAGGATGGAAACATGGAAATAAGTGTCCCTGAGATCTAGCGTAACAAACCAGTCCTCGGACTGGATCTGAGATACTATCTGCTTGATAGTGAGCATCTTGAACCGAAGCCGTTTGATAGCGCGGTTCAGGAGACAGAGATCTAAGATCCGACGCAACCCCTCCATCCTTCTTCGGAACGATGAAGTAACGGCTGTAGAACCCGGACGCTCTCGAGAGAGAGGAGGAACACGTTCTATCCGGGCGGCAGCTGGGATTTTCGCTCGTCGGAGCTCACTGAGCCCTGAAGCACCGAGGGTGGCAGGGGTATCAATAAGCCTCCGTGAGGGCACTTAGGAGGATTGGGCACCGTATACTGAGGTGTTCTCCTTTCCTCCCCCGGTGGGCTGCCCTCAGGGACCTGACAATGGTAGGACCATTTCGCGAGGTCCTCTTAGACAAATAACAGTCCGCAGATCTGTTTTCGTTCTAGAAGACCCCAACTGAGAGCATCGCCCCGACCCCCGATCTTTCTGTGGAGGGGTGCGGGTTGCAACGCTCTGTTTTTGAGACTGGCGATATGAGGAGCTTTATGGCTTGGGCTGCTGCCGCTCAGCAGTCCCACCCCTGAGCAGGTCAGCCTGGTATGCTTGTAACACCACCATGGTGTGCAAACATGCGCCAGCCTGACCTACCGCCGTATAAGCTTTCCCAACCAGACTCGATGTAAGCCTAACGGGCCTGGTTATGCTTGTCTAATTATTTTTAGGACGAGCTTCCTGTTTCTAGGCTGGCCAAGCGATATTTAATTTTGGCGAATGCACGAACACACCCCATAATCACGAATCACACCTCATACGCGAGGGACTGTGGTGGCGAGTCCACAGTCTCCTCGGTCTCGACACTCATCACATCCACCTCCTCGGAAGAAGATAGATGAAGCGTCTGGCTCTCTGGATCTAGCGGGCGAGGACCGAGAAAAGGACGAGCCCGTCTCGGATCCCTCCGTAAAATCCAGCCGCGATCCCCACGACAACAGTCTGTGCTGTGCCTCGGCAACAGACCTCCTCGGAAGAAGATAGATGAAGCGTCTGGCTCTCTGGATCTAGCGGGTGAGGACCGAGAAAAGGACGAGCCCGTCTCGGATCCCTCCGTAAAATCCAGCCGCGATCCCCACGACAACAGTCTGTGCTGTGCCTCGGCAACAGCGGGACCGCTGCCAGCGGGATCGCAAGCCTGGCCGCTCTCATCAAACGCAGCCAGGCGAGAGTGGAGCGTGCGCAGTGAGATGACAATCGGCTGCTCGAAAGCTGACCGTGCATGCTTCGCTCCTAAACAAACGACACACAAATCGTGTGTATTCCCTGCCGCCAGATATCGTGGGCAGGGAGAAACACAGCGTTTGTAATGCCGTTCGCTCTCCATAGACTTTCTCATTGTTTTATATACTGTATATGAGTGCTTGTGCAGACAGACAACAGTAAATAGACAGACACATACACAGAGCGCTACTGAAGGGCAGAAGCTGGGTGGCGCCCGGCCGGATGCGCTTTTATGCTTTCTGGTGCTTACGTCACACTGCTCGTGACGTCTCGCTGCTCCATTGGACGGATTTGACACGTGCTTCACAACGCGGTCACGCAAGGGTGTTCCCAAAGCGAATCTCGACGCAGCTCGAGTTCCTCAAGGGGAACAACAGACATGCCTGTGATTGGCTACATTGCTCAACGCTATAGAAACACGTTGAAAATAGAAACCTTTGATGCTGTCCAGAGCGCAAACACAAATACGCACTGGATCATTTGTCAAATCTGTTATGCCAATATGCTATTATTACAGCTTCAACTGAGGGTGCTGTTGCTTTCATTTGATCAAGCACCACTGTACAGTAGATCCAGGCCCATATGAAAATATAAACAGCAGTTCAATAACACTTTAATTTAAAGTATTAATTTACCTTCTGTAGACCCGTCTATTGCATTTTGATTGCAAGCAGTATCGGTAATGTCAAAATGTGATGTGCATTCAAATGTCCCGGTGTGTTTTCTCTTTAAACAAATGTTCTAGTCGATACACTTTTTGTACTTCATGGCATTCAAGCCCGCCGGCCGCACCGTTGTCAAGCCTGCCGGTTGCGGCTCTCTCAAGTCCGCCAGTCACTACAACGACAAGCCCACCGGCTGCCCGGTTCACCCGTAATCAGAAAAGGAGAAAGAGGAGAAATGACTTGCTCAGGGCCCTCTTCTTCGCCCGAGAGCGCGCCCGAGTGCTCGCCTCAGTGTTGGCTCGAGTCCCTTAGTCGGCTCCAGTGTCGGCTCGAGCCCCTGAGTCGGCTCCAGTGTCTGCTCCAGCCCCTGAGTCAGCTCCAGTGTCGGCTCCAGCCCCAGAGCTCGCTCCAGTGTCTGCTCCAGCCCCTGAGTCCGCTCCAAGAGCTCGCTCCAGTGATTACTCCTCACCTGTTTCGGTTCTCCCTGATTACTTTCTATGTGTTTATATGCCCTGTGTTTTCCTCAGTTCCTTTGTCTTGCTTTAAAGTTACGTTGTGGTGTTTTTATCCATTGTTCGTCAGTGTTAACCTCTTGGTGTGAAGATAAAATACTCGCCTTTGGATTACCCCTTCGCTGTGTGCTTCATCTACCCACATCGTGACGTGTGTGTGTGTGTGTGTGTGATTTTCTGGATTTTTTTTTCTCATTTTGTCTCTCATAGTTGAGGTATACCTATGATGAACCCTTGGTATACCCTTACAGGCCTCTCTCATCTTTTTAAGTGGGAGAACTTGCACAATTGGTGGCTGACTAAATACTTTTTTTTCCCACTGTATATGTGTATATACATACAGGTGCATCTCAATAAATTAGAATGTTGTGGAAAAGTTCATTTATTTCAGTAATTCAACTCAAATTGTGAAACTCGTGTATTAAATAAATTCAATGCACACAGACTGAAGTAGTTTAAGTCTTTGGTTCTTTTAATTGTGATGATTTTGGCTCACATTTCACAAAAACCCACCAATTCACTGCAGATATTTTTTCACTTGCTGTAAGTGTTTTTAAGTAATAAATGGAAATCAAAGATATATGTGTATGGCTGTGTTCTATTTTGGATCCCCGACTTGATTTAGTGGTTTTTGACAATTCATTAAATATCAACAGCTAAGAAGTAACTAGTACTCAGAGTAGTTTTTAAAAAGAGTACTTTGCACTTTTACTTAAGTACTTTTTAACACCTGTACTTTTACTTGTAATTGAGTATTATTTTAGCAATGTAACAGTACTCGTACTTGAGCACACATTTTCAGTACTCTTTCCACCACTGTTTCTTACAAACACACAGCTTTTTGCTTCACAAGACATTAACTGATGGACTGGAGTGGTGTGGGTTACTTGCAGATTATTGTAAAGTTTTTTATCAGCTGTTTGAACTCTCATTCTGAAAGCACCCATTCACTGCAGAGGATCCATTGGTGAGCAAGTGATGAAATGTTAAATGGTAACACTTTAGAATAGGGAACACATTCACTATTAACTAAGAGTTTTCCCTGGACAAACTCCTAATTTGCTGCTTATTAATAGTTAGTAAGGTAGTTAAGTTTAGGTATGGGGTGAATTAAGGGATCTAAAAATACAGTCATTCAGAATAAGGCATTAATATGTGCTTTATAAGTACTAATAAACAGCCAATAGGCTAGTATGATAATAAGAAACTAATTAATAGCTAAAATTTGAAGAATGAGGAAGCAAACTCATCTACAACTTGGACAGCCTGAGGGTGAGCAAATTTTCAGCAAATCATTCCTTTACGTGCTGTTAGTTTCTTTATGTGTAAAAAATAAATAAATACTGAGTACGCCTTTAAATCACTTTGTACACAAGTGCCTGCCTTTCTAAATGAACAAATGCAAATAAAAAAGTGTCTAAATACATTTTGGAGCCCCTGTCACTGAATCATCATCCACAAACAAATTAAATTCCATTATTACTATAAATTTAAAAACTTTAAACATTTACCAAGAGGACACTGTTTAACACAAAAAAGTATTCTCTGTATATCAGCATTGCATGCATGTGAAAATAATTATGTATTCAGCCATACAGCAGTAAACAACTTGACAAGAGTATAGGCTAGTATGATAATAAGAAACTAATTAATAGCTAAAATTTGAAGAATGAGGAAGCAAACTCATCTACAACTTGGACAGCCTTAGGGTGAGCAAATTTTCAGCAAATCATTCCTTTAAGTGCTGTTAGTTTCTTTATGTGTAAAAAATAAATAAATACTGAGTACGCCTTTAAATCACTTTGTACACAAGTGCCTGCCTTTCTAAATGAACAAATGCAAATAAAAAAGTGTCTAAATACATTTTGGAGCCCCTGTCACTGAATCATCATCCACAAACAAATTAAATTCCATTATTACTATAAATTTAAAAACTTTAAACATTTACCAAGAGGACACTGTTTAACACAAAAAAGTATTCTCTGTATATCAGCATTGCATGCATGTGAAAATAATTATGTATTCAGCCATACAGCAGTAAACAACTTGACAAGAGTATAACAGGCTGAACTCTCCTTCATCCCCACTGTGAGTATGTTGCCTTTATCAGGGCAACAAACAACATGAAGCATCTTTTTAACTGCTGTATGAAGCCACTTGAGGTGCTGTCTGTGGTTTTATTGTACTCTACTTGTTTAATATTCATTACTTCTTATTTGAGATTCATCATGTTTCTAGCTGTTTTTAAGGAAGAGTGGCAAGTTCTGTTATAAGGCATCTATAATGAGGTACTTCAAAAAATATATATTGCAGACAATTGCATCAGAGCTCAAGTATTAAATGGAACACAGATTGTGATGATGTTCAGTGGCACTTGCTGAACTGGTCCTCTAAACCAGTGCTTCTCAAACGTTTCAGGCCAAGAACCACCTCTAATCCAATCAGATTTAATATTACTATCTAGTCACAATAATATTTTCATTCACTTTGAGTGCTAGGAACTGTAAGCAATATGCACATAATATAATTTTATTCAATTTTAATTTGATTAAACAGTCTATACAGTAAGTAAGGAATGTTTGCCATAATGTTTAAATTTTGGTTGTTTTAGAGGCAGGCTTATTTTGCCTTTATATAGCTTTCTTCTGCTCTTTCATTTGGCAGCGCTCAATGTGCTAATTTCCTCTTTTTTCTTCATTATATATAAATAGTCTCCACTAAACACTGAGCAACCTATTTTGCTTCAAGTCCTTTTGTGACCTGTTTGAGTTTACTTTGTAATTTTTTTTTTTTTAATAATTCACTGTTCACTGTTCTAGTTGCTTATGTTCTTTAATTAACCCTAAGCTAATGGGGATGTAACAGATAACAGAGCCACTTTTAAAATTTCTGCCTGTATGGAATTATTTACTCCTAAATGGAACACAGATTGTGATGATGTTCAGTGGCACTTGCTGAACTGGTCCTCTAAACCAGTGCTTCTCAAACGTTTCAGGCCAAGAACCACCTCTAATCCAATCAGATTTAATATTACCATCTAGTCACAATAATATTTTCATTCACTTTGAGTGCTAGGAACTGTAAGCAATATGCACATAATATAATTTTATTCAATTTTAATTTGATTAAACAGTCTATACAGTAAGTAAGGAATGTTTGCCATAATGTTTACATTTTGGTTGTTTTAGAGGCAGGCTTATTTTGCCTTTATATAGCTTTCTTCTGCTCTTTCATTTGGCAGCACTCAATGTGCTAATTTCCTCTTTTTTCTTCATTATATATAAATAGTCTCCACTAAACACTGAGCAACCTATTTTGCTTCAAGTCCTTTTGTGACCTGTTTGAGTTTACTTTGTAATTTTTTTTTTTTTAATAATTCACTGTTCACTGTTCTAGTTGCTTATGTTCTTTAATTAACCCTAAGCTAATGGGGATGTAACAGATAACAGAGCCACTTTTAAAATTTCTGCCTGTATGGAATTATTTACTCCAGACTGGTTACATTATCAATAGGTTACGCTTAAAATTCAGTGCTGAAACCAGACATTCTTAATTTAAATCAGGTCACTCTTAAATCTTGTCTTTAAGGAATATAATTTGAGTATAGAATATTATCCTGCTTTTTACATTGGCCAGGTTCGTGTATTGCTATTGCTCTTTTTCTATGCAGAGACTACATTTATGTTGTGCACACTTTGACCAAAGAAATTAACATCCCCCAATTCTAAATAATAATGTGGGATTGGAAATAAAACATTGGTGAAAATAAATCAAAATTATAAAATATATTGTACCTTAAATGGTGCATATTAATACTTTAATGGTACATATTAGTACCTTTTGAAAGGGTACTGCCTTGTGTGCTCTAAACTATTAAAATATGTTTGATATTAGGGTTTGAATATGTACTCAACATTGTTAAAGATTTTTTAAAAGGATTTTCTGTAATACAGTACATTTTGTAGTCATAATACCAGGTAACAATCATCTACCAAAAGGATCTTTAATTTTTAATATGTAGATTAGATGATCCTTGAGAGAGCACCAACATTGTTTGTTTATTTATTATTCATAATATATTATATTATGTTATATACTTTTAATTAGTTCTGCATGCACTTAGACTCTTATTAACTCCACTCAAACAATCAGTTGGGGGCACTGTATTAATACATGTCAAGGTCTAGGTCTAGAAACAGCAAACTTTGTCCTTACTCCATATGATTGAATCAAAATTGATGAGACTCCATTAATATCAGTTGTGGCTCATCGCAGTCTGCCAGTCAGCCTCCCTCATCACAGGAGTGAGCTGTAATACTTACAGAAAACATAGACATCCATTCTAATGTTGTACATGAATTTAGTTTAATCAAACTTTTACTTGTTTGAAATTTTCTTATCATCCTGTTTCCTGCAAGGAACTATCCCCTAAGAGTTAGATCTGTCCCCTGTCAAGACCTAAACAAAAGGATATACTTTAATGGTACATATTAGTACCTTTTGAAAGGGTACTGCCTTGTGTGCTCTAAACTATTAAAATATGTTTGATATTAGGGTTTGAATATGTACTCAACATTGTTAAAGATTTTTTAAAAGGATTTTCTGTAATACAGTACATTTTGTAGTCATAAAACCAGGTAACAATCATCTACCAAAAGGATCTTTAATTTTTAATATGTAGATTAGATGATCCTTGAGAGAGCACCAACGTTGTTTGTTTATTTATTATTCATAATATATTATGTTATATACTTTTAATTAGTTCTGCATGTACTTAGACTCGTATTAACTCCACTCAAACAATCAGTTGGGGGCACTGTATTAATACATGTCAAGGTCTAGGTCTAGAAACAGCAAACTTTGTCCTTACTCCATATGATTGAATCAAAATTGATGAGACTCCATTAATATCAGTTGTGGCTCATCGCAGTCTGCCTTACAGGAGTGAGCTGTAATACTTACAGAAAACATAGACATCCATTCTAATGTTGTACATGAATTTAGTTTAATCAAACTTTTACTTGTTTGAAATTTTCTTATCATCCTGTTTCCTGCAAGGAACTATCCCCTAAGAGTTAGATCTGTCCCCTGTCAAGACCTAAACAAAAGGACATAAAATCACATGTTTTAAGCACTGATACATTGTTCTCCATGGAAGTAACATAATGACAAATGTCTTTGAAACAAAAAAACACTCACTGTTGAATTGCAACTGGAAAAAAAATAAAATAATGCATTGCATTAACAGTGCTTGCATTTTATACCATGTATTTTCAGGGCTTGATTTTTTAGCATAGTTATAACATAGTTGTTTATTTAAGCTGTCAATATTTCAATTCAAAACATTTCACACTCATTTTCATAATTAAAAATTCAATAATTCATATTCACCTTTCAGAGTTCACTTCCAAAACATTCAGTCTGTTTAAAAATACAATGTATAATATTCAACAGGCAATTTTCAGTCCATTTTATTTTACTTTACAAATGTTCTTCAACTAATTCAGTGGTTCAAATTTAATCAAACTTTTACTTGTTTGAAATTTTCTTATCATCCTGTTTCCTGCAAGGAACTATCCCCTAAGAGTTAGATCTGTCCCCTGTCAAGACCTAAACAAAAGGACATAAAATCATATGTTTTAAGCACTGATACATTGTTCTCCATGGAAGTAACATAATGACAAATGTCTTTGAAACAAAAAAACACTCACTGTTGAATTGCACTAACTGGAAAAAAAATAAAATAATGCATTGCATTAACAGTGCTTGCATTTTATACCATGTATTTTCAGGGCTTGATTTTTTAGCATAGTTATAACATAGTTGTTTATTTAAGCTGTCAATATTTCAATTCAAAACATTTCACACTCATTTTCATAATTAAAAATTCAATAATTCATATTCACCTTTCAGAGTTCACTTCCAAAACATTCAGTCTGTTTAAAAATACAATGTATAATATTCAACAGGCAATTTTCAGTCCATTTTATTTTACTTTACAAATGTTCTTCAACTAATTCAGTGGTTCAAATTTGGCAGATAATTCAGCATTGCATGTCCGGGAACTGCAGGAATAGCAGTAGAGTACCGATGCATGATATGCATCTGCTGTTAGTCCCTCACCAGCAGGTGGCGCAAGCGGGTGTTGATGGATACCAAAGCAACAGGTAGAGCAAGTCATTCACAAAAACTGATCTGCAGAAATGGAGCAAGTGGAAGAAGTTATGATTATCAGGGCCAGTATGTATTTGTGGAAAAGCTGATTAGGATTTAAAAGCTGTGTTTACGTTTAAATCAGCATCTTCGGTGTCACTTGTTTCCCTGTGAAGCCACGTGTAAGCAGCTTTCTCTACCAAAGGAGATTATAATGCTATTTTCCCCAACACTGATATACAGAACTAATTACATCTAAGATATTGATTTCAGTTGCTTAGTTTCCTTAACTTTATATCATGGCTTGTGTGACACTGAGTTGTAATACTGAGGTTTCCCTCTTACACACTCCACACTCCAGGATTCCCCAACGACGCTTAAAGTGTTAGTTCACCTAAACATGAAAATTCTGTCATTAATTACTCACCCTCGTGTCGTTCTAAACCCGTAAGAGCTCCGTTCATCTTCGGAACACAAATTAAGATATTTTTGATGAATTCTGAAAGCTGTCTGACCCTCCCATAGACAGCAATTTAATTACCACAATCAAGGTCCAGAAACGTAGCAAGGAGATCGGTAAAATAATCCATGTGACATCAGGGGTTCAACCGTAATTTTACGAAGCTACGATAATACTTTTTGTACGCAAAGAAAACAAAAATAATGACTTTATTCAACAATTCGTCTCCTCCGCATCACCCTGGTGCCATTTTGGAGAGTATCCACTGAACGCAAACAGCGTATGCTATTCTGTGTCTGTAGTTGAGACTGGATAAGACTGAACTTGGTCTTGAGTCTGAGTCAAGAAAGAGACACAAAGATAGTCTGAACTATGTAAATATGCTTTTCTTTTGGGTAAATGAAGTCTGATTTTGTGTCAGTGTCACATGAACCTCCACAGAGCACACACAGTGTACTCTGGTCCAGAAACACGGTAGTGCAGAGTAGGCATGCTTGAGTCAGCACAGACCCAAAAAGGTATCCACATCATTGTAGTATATCATTGTAATGTACCTAGAGGTAGTTTCCATCCACCAGATCATACTGGCTGCCATGGAGATGTTATTGTCGTTGAGCTATGTGAAGAAAAACCTCCTTTATCTCCTGGTTTATGGCCAATCTCTGTAAACTCTGTAAAGTCCTCACACTTCCAGCAGTTTCACACCATTTGAGCTGTTGCTTGCCCATCTGCCTGGAGGCTTCTAAATGTCGCAAAAAAGGCCTGGCAGTAGAAGCCATGTTCTTACAACCCCCCCCCCCCCCACACACACACATCCATACACAATTATACAAATAAGAGTCTGAAATAACAGGTTGAAATCAGATCAGAACCAGATGGATTAAGCTCTGATAAAGCATTCCTGTTTATTTTTGTTACATTTTTTATTGACTATTAATGTTATGTGTAACAAAATGATTGCTTTTTGTTCATATTCATGCAAAAATTGACACTTCAAATCAACATTAAAATGTTTTTATAAATATATATATATATAATAACTTTGACAAAAAGCGGTCTTAGAGAACATCTAAATATACAAACTGTAATACTCTGCAATGAAGCTTCCAAACTGATTATTAAACTTTTTACATTTTGTACATTTATACTTAGTAGTTAAGAAGTGTCAACAATGTGCATTCCAGGTGTTGTTTACACTGTTATTGAGCAGATAAACATTATTGTCTGTATTCACATTACAGCATAAAGTTCAGCTTCTCTCAGTCTATCATTAGTGAGGTTTACAATTTGTTCAAATGCTGTTCAAATGAGAACAACAACATCATTATTTATTTTGATTTCATCTCGGTAGTTCTTCACTGGAAAGATGCAGTTCAATGGCACCCCAATCATATCACTGCACACTTGCATCTATAGAAGAAAAAAACATTTATTTCCACAAAGTGAAACACAGAGAAAATTGAATGGCATGAGTTACCTTCTTGTTGATCATCTTACTGGTGTATACCTTCTTTAGGTAATTTTTCATCAGTAGACATGCTTCATCCACTTTAGTCATGATGAGGAATCCCTACAATGAGTTAGTGGTCTATGAAATGGTTCAGTTTTTTCTTGTTGCCTTAAGAAAAATGCTATTTGTCTTTGAGAACAGGCTGAACATTAAGTAAAATATTTTAAATCATTAACTGGCTGACCGAGAAGCAGGATGTTCATCCTAAGAGTAATTGGATGGACACCTCCATGTCAGGACCTATTGGTTCTCTCTGATCTCCACACCAAGGTGTTGAGATCATGGGTTAAACGATTTTAAGGTAGGGACAAACACTTTCAAGCTATCTGTTCACAGATTCAGCATCATTCTTGAAGGACCCGAGATTAACCACCAAGTTGGTGGATTAAGTCTACACGGCAGACCCAGGTCTCAGGGGCTGCTGGGTGGGAGCAGCCCCTGCTGTGTGCCAGCTCCTCATATCGGTGCAGCAAGAAGTCCTGATCAGACTTCTGAGGGCAGGTCCTTCTGGGTAAAAGCGGTTCACATCTCATTATAAGTGCCCGTCTCTCCTTAGTGCCCTATGGAGGCCATTCTGTTAACCCTGCCACCTTTGGTGCTTCAGGGAACAGCGGTCTCCAGCAACAGCAGTTCTCAGTGTCCGCCCAGAAATGTGGCAGCACTGGGAGGCTCGCATCCTCTGAGGAGGATATGAAGCAGTGAGTTCGGTTTGTCCCTGCCGTTCATCTGCTTTAGGGCATCGAGCTGATTGCTCAAGAGACCAGAATAGAGAATACTTGTCCCCTCGAGTGAGGTCGTTAGAGTGGATAAATCGGTCGCTTCCTGCCAGTCATTCACTTCAGAACACCGTATTAACTCTTTAGCTATAATAGATGCTAGTCCCAAGAGGCTGACATTCTCAGCCCCGCTGATACCCCTGCCACCACCGGTGCTTCAGGGCTCAGTCGACTCCAATGAGCGAAGTTCCCAGCTGCCGCCCAGCAATGGTACGGCATGGGAATGTTTGTCCCCTCAGATGAGGGCACTAGAGCCGTCAGTTTGGTCATTTCCTGCCAGTAATCCACTTCAGGGCACTGAACTGACTACTCAAAATACACAAGAGGCCAGTCTCGAGAGACTGGTTCCCTTAGTAGACCTCTCGGCAGCATGGAAACTTCTGCCAAATGTGTCACAATGGGTCCTGCAGATGGTGTGTACCAAGCAGGCTCTGGTAGTGGAACAGGAAGTAGTTACTCTCATGAGCAAGAAGGGTGTCCGGGTTCTACATCCGGTACTCCATTGTTCCATGGAAGGCCGTGGCTCAAATCAGATCCAAAGACTCTGAAGTCATTTCAGGTTGAGTCTGGAGTCGAGTCTGAAGTCTATTAAAATGCGACTTGAGTGGAACTCAAGTCCGAGTCACTAACTCGAGTGCTCATCTCTGCATCTCAGCATGTCTAACAGTCATTTCTTGTTGAATGAAGAGCGATCACCTTCAACTCAACCATGCCAAGAGATAACTGCATATGGTTTCAATCATCCCAACACTTCATCACAATTTCTCCATCCAACTAAGCACATCAACCATACATGGCACTACCAAAGGTGAGGATTTGTTTGAGCAAGTTGTTTTGGCAATGAACAAATTTGAATTACAATATGAAAAGTTAAGTGACCTTGCCACAGATGGCGCTCCAGCCATGCTTGGCCCGCAACTGCATTGGTCAAAAAAGAAATGAGTCGTCTCAGTCTTGATCCAAGTGATCCACAGTGTAATGACAACTGTTGTTTCTACCATAAATTTCATCAAAAGCAGAGGGCTAAACAGCCGCCAGTTCAAAGAATTACTGAGTGATCTTGAGTTTGAGTATGGAGATCTGGTTTACCATTGTGAGGTGCGATGGCTGAGTCGTGCAGATATGCTCGCACGGTTTTACAATTTGAGGGAAAAAGTGAAACAATTCATGGAGATTAAGGAAAAACCTGTTGTGGAACTCAGTGATGACAAGTGGCTGTGTGATTTGGCCTTTATGGTGGACATAACCAAGCACCTGTCAGAGCTGAACGTCAAGCTCCAAGGTCCGAACCAGCTTCTCTGCTTTCAATCGTGAAATAATTTGCGGCGAAATTAAAGCTGTGGCAATTGCAACTGGAAAAGGGTAACACTGTGCATTTTCCTACTCTACAAGACCAAAAGCCTGCTATGACAGCATATGCTGGTGAGTGTGCAAAACTGCTTCAGGCATTTGGCGAGAGGTTTCAGGACATGAAAAGTAAACAAAATGAATGAAAGATATTTGCTACGCCGTTTAATATGGAACCATCTGAAGTGCCTGACAACCTACAACACAAAATAATTGAGCTGCAAAGCAATGACAAGCTCAAAGCAAAGTACAACAACCTCCCTCTGTTTGAGTTCTATAAACTGTACGTTCTGAGGATTTTCCCATTCTGAGGAGGCATGCACTGAAGTTTGCATCTCTGTTTGGGACGACCTACTGCTGTGAGCAGTTGTTTTCAAAACTGACTCTTGCAAAAACTCGATTCCGCTCAAGACTGACTGACCCAAACTTGGAAAACCAGCTGCGAGTAGCTTCGTCATCACTGCCATCTGACATCAGAAGCCTTGCCAAAGAGAAGCAGTTCCAACCATCGCATTAGAGAGGTTGGTGATGTTCAATAATTTAGTATGGCCCTTGAAGGATGTTACAAAAATGTAAATGGCCCTTGATAGAAAAAAGGTTCCCCACCCCTGATCTAACCCCACCCTTCTTGTTACTTGATTATTGGTTCGTTTGCTCACTTGTTCTCCCTCGTTACCTGCCTTGTTTGCTCCCTATGTATTGTTCTTCTTGTGTTTGCGGTCCTGTGCCAGTGCATTGTCTAATGTTTGCTAATGTTCGTCGTCTGTATCTTGTCTGTTCCTATCCTGCCTTGTCCTGCCCAGCCAGTCAAGATGGCAGTTGTGTTTTTTCCCCACGGGGTAATTTTTGTTGTTTGCTTTAGTTTTATTTCTGCTAATAAAGAGCCCAAACTTCCTGCAATTGAGTCTTTGTCTCATCCCTTCATCCAACCCTGACACTTAGGTACATCAATGTAACCAGGCCTACTTAAATCTGTGTATGAAGTGCACTTGTGCTATATTTTATTACAATAAATACCACTTGGTCTGATATTTTGATATATAATGAAAAGACATGTATAAATTTTGAATTGCGGCTTTAGTGTCCAAAGACTTTTTGGGGCCACTGTACATACATTATGTAATACTTGGGAGAAATTAATCAAATTTTAAAACTTTCTGTCGATATAATAAACTAACAGAATATCTGAACAAGAGAAATGTCTGACACTATGTTTTGGGTTGTAGAGTAGAGAGCCTTGGAAAATAGCTGGAACATCATATCGCATGAGGCTTTCGTATGTGTGATAAATATATGCTGTAGATCATATGAATTTATTGACTTGATTAAAATTCACACTTTTTATGAATTAATAAAACCATTATCAATGCTGTAATCTGTTGCAAGTATCAGTTGTTCTGTTAATAAAGTTCTTATCAAATACATAAAGGTTGCTTTCTCCATGTCTTTCACAGTTTGAATTACTTACTGCAAAACAGAGACAGAGCTGAAATAATATTCAAGTTTTAGTTTGTAGACAGAAACACTGTTGGATGACAGAATAAAATGAAGGATTTTGACGTTCATTTATAAAAGTACAAACCATCTGACAGCTAGTACAGAAAAGGTGACTGTATATATGGCATCCTCAATCCTTTATCAGTCCAACAGAGCTACACTTACTTGTCATCATCCTCATTAGTGCTGAGAGAAAGGTCCACTGAGATAAATGTATTGCTTCCCCAGGTCAGAAGCATAGAAACTGTAATTCCAGTCACTTTGTATTAAATCCACTGGGTCATTTTCAGGCACCTGTGCTGTTTGTTCTAAACTACTGCATCTTAAAGTTCTTAAAGGTCCTTGAACCAGGGCTGTATCTGTCACAGGCAATGGGAGACCACCCATAGCCCTAGATATGTGATTACAACAAAGTTCTGCACCAATAGTTATTTATTGTCACCAAGTCTAACCTTAAAGCGATAGATTAATTAACCCTGTCAGATTAATTATTCAACAGTTTTACTAAATTCTAAATGCTAAGAATGGATTCTTAAAGGCAAGCCGCTGGTTGCACAGTGCTGAAGTCATGTGGCTTTCCAACCCTCTCTCATGAGAACTCCTAATATGAATGATATGATAATAGAATGTGTGTAAATGGTTCATATTACATTTATTTAAATATGATTAACTTTATCAAAGTAAAAATAGTTATTTTAAAGCCAAAGTAAATACACTTGCTCTGCCATTTATATTTCTACAATTTCACACTCTACATGAAGTTTAATTCAGTTTTATTGACATACTCTCATTTGAAATGTGACAGACAAAATTATTTAAGTTCATTTGTTATTTAATATGAATTATTAGATAAACCTTTTGAAAATGTGCTATTAAACACTTAGCTTAATAATACCATTATGCTCAGTATGCACAATGATGCGCAATTTCCCCTCATCTTCAACAGCTTGTGAGTGGAAGGTAGGTGGCTTAATTAATATGATATATTTTCCTTTAATATCCACTAATTATTGAGTTGTCACAATGTAAATTTGCATAAAGTTGAGATATTCTGAACTTTAGGATACTCTCAACACTTTATCATAATCCACCTTATGAGCTTCATCCTCTGTTCCTATAGAAATGAATTAAAAATGCCCACTCCGCTCAATCCACTGCACTTTAAATACTCTGTAAGAACAGTCTAATTGATGCTTAGTACTTTTAGCTTAAAGTGTAGAAATAGGGTCAAGTTTCTGTAGTATGCAAAATAATGATAAGACAGTTTGTTAATTTTAATGTTATTGTATTTAAGTTGACAATGGAATAAAATGGAATTGGGTGGATGACTTTTTCACATTTTGTTATGTTGCAGCCTTGTTGTCAGTATTGTAGCAATGTATCAAGCACAGCCCACACAGAACCAGATTTCAGTTGGTCAGCAAATTTGCGTGACCAACATGAACGCAAAATCTGTTATGGGAAATTTTTTCATCCTCATGCAAAACTCCTGATTGGACAGACTCCCAAACAAATGACTGGATTTTGCATGCACATTTTCACTGGGCATTAGTAAATGTGACCGCGCAATTATGATCAAATATTTTTCAGTTATTGTTTTTTACATTCATCTGCACTCCATAATCCACAATGACAAAGCAAAACCCAGGCTTGTGAAAACTTGGCAAATTTATTACAAATAAAACAACTGAAATGACTAAGAATCTAGACCCTCAATTCAATACTTATTGTAGCTGAAGCACCTTTGGCAGCCTCAAGTCCAGGATTTGGTGATGTTCTGCCATTTTTCTCTGCAAAGCCTTTCAAACACAGGTTGGATGGGGACTGTCGGTGGACAGCCATTTTTTAGATTTGTCCAGATATGTTTGATTGGGTTCAAGTCAAGGTTCTGGCTGGGCCACTGTGGGACATTTACAGTGTCATCTCTTAAGCTGTTCTTGCATTGTCTGAGCTTAGGGTCATTATCCTGTTGAAAGTTGAACCTTCAGGTCAGTTTGTGCTGTATTTATTTATTTATTTATTTTCAGCATTCCAGCTCACCTACAGCATGTTGCTACCACATCCATGCTTCACCGTTGGATGATATTGTGCATGTGATGAGCAGTGCCTGCTTTCCTTCAGACATTATGCTTGGAAATGAGGTTCATCTGACCAGAGAATCTTGTATCTTACAATCTGAGAGTCCTTCAGGTGTTTACTCTTGGAAACCTTCAAGGCAGCAGATTTTTTGTAGCCTTCCCCAGACCTGTGCCTCAACACAGTCCAGTCTCTGAGCTCTGCAGGCATATCTTTTGACCTCATGGCTTGGTTTTTGCTCTGATATGCATTTTCAGCTGTTAGATCTTATATAGAGAGGTGTGTCTTTTCAAATCATGTCTAATCCGTTGAATGTGCCCCAGATTTACTACAATCAATGTGTAGAAACCTAGATAAATGAAAGGCACCTGATCTAAATTTCAAATGTCATAGTAAGGGGTATGGAGACCTTTGTCAATGTGATAAATACTATTTCATATAAATATTTTATGAGTTCCCTAAACCTAACCATACAGTCTAACCCCTTAACCAAATGTAACCATGCATTTAATGGGGTGTCATCATGATTGTCCTGTCTGTCACTTTTCTGATCTCTTTCTTTCTTTCTTCCTGTTTGATCATCTTAAACAACCCATGACAGCAAAATCGGTGAGAGTTTGTGACTAACCAATGGCAGATTGGGTCAGCGTTTGGGAAATCTATTTGAAAGCTGTTTAAAAAGCTATTACTTTATTAATTCTGTTTAGTGGTGCATACATTACATGTCACCTTTAAGAGGGGAATTATATGCGCAAGAAAATCCTCTAAACAAAATCAACAACAAAAAAAAATCAGTAACCTTCTGTATACATTTGGGATTATCCTAATTGAATTTTGTTCTTTCACAAGCTTAATTGTTATGCATGAGCTTAAATTTTGCATATAATAAGCCTCTGAATGTCTTATAAGACAAAAAATAAATAAAAAAGGAAATCACGTAATAATGTTTTTTTAAAAAGTGGTAAAAAAAACAAAAAAACAGAAACACCTCAGCCTTTCATGATTCATTCTGCTGGTATGTAGTCATGTCATAGTTAGCAGGTGCAATTTACTCCACTCATCTGCATAAAGACCCACAAGAAAAATAATTGAATCTAAACACCACAGAGGTTTAAAAAAAATATATATTAATCCTCATTATCTTGACGGTGCAGTACAACTACCTGCAGTGCACCTCAGGTTTAGAGAGGACTACAATGTTTCACTGTATCCTACAATCCAAGTCCATTTTAAAGATGTTAACCCAAGGTCAGGTAGTTCTCTGTAAGAATATTCAGACTAATGGTCTATATTTTAATACTGCTGTTAAATTAATGTTACATTTTTAACTAAATTATTCATTAGCACAACAGTAGCTTAGTTGTTTTCATAATAGAGTAATTTCATAACTAGAGTAACAAGTACCAGTCTAATGTGACAAAATGCTAAATTATGATTGTGTTTATTTTATTTTTTTATGTTGCATATGCTTTACTGTCGTGCAAAACAATGATCAAACAAGCTTGTCTTAAGTTAAGACAACATAGCCATGGACTGACCATCTGATCGTTATTGTGCATCACAAAGTTAATTTTTTAAATTATTTTTGGATGGACAGAAATTCTTATCATAAAATGTTTACATATTTTCAGCTGGTTATTAAAGACGGTCACACCATTATCTGATTTGTGTCAAATTTCAGACAACCCTGCCTTTAAACAGCTATGGTTTATCATTTTGCATGTCGGTTAGACAGTCTTTTATTGTTTAAGTAGACGTTCTCTGTCAGTCCAGACTTAATGATGTTTATCAAAAGGGTAGCTTGAATGTAGTTGAACTACTGTAAATTATTTCTCAGTGGCTTCCCCATCGGTGCTCAAAAATCATCTTGTTCTCCATACAACTGTCATTCGGTTTGCTTAGAAGCGCTTCTAAGACACCTTATTTCCAAGGACTGCTTGAATAAACAATAATGAACATTTATGGAAATCAGAGAAATTGACTGGTGTGTAACTTATTATGCAAACAACATGAGTAACCTTGTAGCTGTGACATCCAAGGTTGTGAAAACGGGCAGTTTCATGTGTAATGGGCATACCGCGGCGCTACTGAAAACATCAATGTCATTGACTGAAATTGACTCAGTTTGATACAGGATGTCCTTTGTGCGTTTCGAAAAAAGATCTGGCTGATTTTATTTTATGACCAAATGACTCGTGTTCGATCACGTTTTTTTTTTTGTGGTATTCATTGCTGTGCGACAAACCTGAAACATAATCTTCAATGTGCAGTAGTGTTATTATGGCACATAGCAGCTGTGTGTGACCTCAATAAAACAAAGATCCTGGTAACACGAGCAGAATTTTCTTCATGCTACCAGTGCCAGCAGATGTTTGATATACCGGAATCCATTGGCATTGGCAATGTTCAGTAGTGGTATTATGGCACATAGCAGCTGTGTGTGACCTCAATAAAACAAAGATCCTGGTAACACGAGCAGAATTTTCTTCATGCTACCAGTGCCAGCAGATGTTTGATATACCGGAATCCATTTTTCAAATTAAAAGCGCTCCATCACATAATTAGCTGGGAAAGCATGCCAGGTCAATATCACAGCAGTGGCGTGAGAGTCCATCTCATTTGCCTGACCAGTAATATGGCTTTTTGGCAAGCATGCAGAATTTTGCTTCACTAGGCTGGTTCTTTTCACCAATTTTAGGATTTAAATTTCCTTTGGAATTTATTTACGGGCAATAAATATGAACTGAAGTACCACTTATATATATTTGTAACCTGTCCCATAAAGGTGCATCATCCATTTGGATTTATGACCACTGTATATGACGTGGATCCTACAGTGAGCAGTTTGAGAGGTCCTGGCTTGTGATTGTTAGTGGACTGGAGCTGAAGCTCAAGTGATGAGGTTATCAGAGAGGTCAGTGGTTTGACAGAGACGCTGATGGATTTTCCCTCGGCTCTGTTCCAGCCATTTCCATTCCTTTCACACACGCACTCCCACAAATCATTATCATCTCCTCTTTTCCCCCTCTTCAGTATCAAAGAACCCTTTTAGGTATTTAAAATTTTCCCTGTTCACCATACTCACGCCTCAATGGCAATTTGAATGGCTTTAGTTGTTCATGTTAATTTATTCCCTTTGGCAGTTAATATATGCAATTATATAATGCATTATTTTAACTTAGTAACTTTAGTCATTTTAACTGACTGAAAAACAAATCTTAAAACATGTTAACCACATATATATTGCTATTCAGTATATTGCCTATGTGCTAAAACTAGTTAAAAAAAGAAGGAAGAAAAATGTAGCAATGCAAGTTTTTCAAAAGTATCAGTAGTACAATCTTAGTATTTTCTATTTTACACTGTAGCTGACTTTTTTTTTCGTTATTAAGTTTTTACTTAAATTATAATGTCTAAACTAGTAGGTTAGTGTTAGGGTTAAAATCCCCACTTACCAAGCTGTGGGGCTTACAGGCCTCAATTTCAAATAATTTGCATTATATAAATATTGTGGCAATAATTAAAAATAATTTGAGGCTACTCACATTAATTTGAAATCAGAAAAATAATATATTTCAATTTAAAGTTTTGGAATTTCAAAACAAAAAGTGTGCAAACAAAAGTGTGGCACTAATATACAATAAACAGACCCCATAAAATATACTATGTTATGTCCCAGCTGTGGTCCAAGGAAAATCAAAATTATTTGAGACAAATTACACTTTTGTGCAATATGATCTCTGGAGAAAGATCAATGGAACCATTTAGTGTCTAAATGCATTTCAGCTTAGAGAAACCCATGATATCTTTTTTTTTCTCCCTTTGGATACATATATAGTGCATATCTCATGGTTAGTATAGTTTGATAGTGTTGGTTTAAAGAAGTGTTTGCTTATAATCTGTACATTTTTACAGTTCCTGTTCACGGTCACATTGATTTTATATAAACTTTAAATTATCGATTTTTAAAGCCACTCTTTATTATTGAAAATACAATCTTCAATAAATTTTAACAGAATTTACAGATTCTATAGCTGATTTGATCAGCGTAAGGCAGCGCAAAAACAGTCTAAAAATTTCAAGTTGGAAGTTCAAATTAGTTCCACAAAGGATTCATATAAAACTCAACAAAAAACTAGTACATTGACTTTTTAACAGTGAATACAGAAACACGCTTGTACTTTGAAATATTTAGTAATGCCAACATTAGTATTGAGTCTTAATACATGTCCCTGATCTTATTGAACAATCTCATGATAAATAAATTAAATAAAAATAAATAAATAAATAAATACAAAAAATCTAGTTAGCCACATAATTTTAAGGTTTTAGTAATTTTGTAAACAAGAGAAAAATATTTATTATAACCCAAATGTGATGGTAGTGTTTAATTGCTCAGGGCTGATGACAAAAAAATAGCCACAGGCACATGAATTTCAGGTCGGGATGACCTGTTACCTGGAGTCACTTCAGATCAATGAATGTAACCAAATGTAACCAAATCAAAATACAGTATTTTTCTGTGCATGATTTATTTTCACATAATGGGAGCGCCTTTGTGTGTTAAACAGCAGTAGTGTGGTCTAAAGGGTCTTGCGGGTTGTTAAAACACCTCATTAAAGCAATTCCAGTATACTGAATGTTTTAGTCAAGTGATTTTTTTAAAATAAATGTTTGAAAAGTACATCAACTGCTTCATTTGTCTCAATAAATGATATATTTTGGTAATAAAAGACAACCTAAGAAACCTGAATAAAATGCTGTTTTTTTCTTTTCAACATCCTGTTGCTTAAGATCCTTTCTAGTAAAAACACATTAAAATACTGCCTAATGATGTGAGATTTATATTGAGAAGACATGGTCAGTCAAAGGTGAATGTTAGACTTTAAGAGATAAAAACAACCTTGTCTGAAGAAAATCAGACAAGGTTGTTTTTATCTCTTAAAGTCTAACATGAAGTGAAACTATGTCTCAGAATATGAAATGTGCTATATTGCTCTGTTATTTTCTAGTAAAAAGCAATATATATTGAGAATACATTTATTTCATATTAAATATAGTTCAAATCTATTAACATGACATATCGCTCAAGACTTGCTGATATAAAAAAATATATATATACATAATGAAACTTTATTTGGAGTTATATTTTTGCACAATGCACGTTTCTTAATATTAAGCCTAAAATGTGTTTTAATATCACTATTGATGATGATTGTATGATCTTTGAATAATACCGGTATTTAAATGCAAGATATTTAAATTGTACCTGAAGTATAGTTCCACTTTAGCACAATCAAATATACTTCAGTGTATCTTTAGTTGAACTTCATCACTACTTCCGCACAATTAAAGTGCATTATGTACAAAATTAGCTCTTCCAATTTAGCAGACTTTATGTATACCAGTTTAGTGATAATCGGAAAGGGAAAAACTAAATTCAGCTGACTACGCCACCCTGTCCAACAGGGAAAATTAATTATGAATTGATCGCCTACAAAGGGCACACAGGAACGTGGTTTCAAAGACAGAGACCTGAGACGTGGATACCAAAGTACAAAAGCTTTATTTCAACAATAATCAAGCACCGATCTTAAAAAATCATTAAACTGTAGACCAGGTTACATTTACAAGCATTGAATACACAAGAAACAAACATAATCCGAGGCTTACCTATGACAGGTAAGCTAGTTTACTGAGCGCAAGGCTCCTATAAATCGCAAAAATCTTACCACCAGGTGCACAGGTCTCACTACACCACACACACACACACACACACACACATATACACATACACACTCACATTAAGATCAAGCATGAACACACTGCACTCCGTGACAGAGTCCCACCACTGCACACAAGGGCCTACTTGCGGCCTGCCTGGAAGCCTCGGTTACTGCAACAGAAGACAAAGTTAACCAAATAATCTCAAAACAAAAGAAATAATGCTAACAATTGTACAATGCTTAACACTTAAATGCAAAATCCAAAAGAAAATCAAGACACCTGCTATGAGGTTAAAAATGTCTGTTAGTTCTGTTTCTGTGAGATATTATACTGGTATCGCCCTTTCACTGTTTGTATCACACCACTTCAGTATTTCTCACAGCGAGTGTCATGGCGGACACCCAAATCCACAAAAATTTTAATATAATACTGTTTTTGTTTCACGGAATGTAGTTTTAAGACTTTTTTAGGACGAGAATATACTTGTTTAGACTACAAATATACGTTTTGTTAATAAAGATAACGTCTATTTGATTGACGTTGATTTGATTGATCTCCAGGCCGTCAGCGGCCGTTCAGCGCTCATGAACCCGCCGAGAGCAGCCTCACCTCGGCCAGATCTTCTGGAATTTGGAGCTGGCTCTGATATCTCTATAGTGGTTAAACATGAGATATAATTCGTTTTGGGTAAATCTGATGGGCAGTCTTTGGTCTCATTAATCTATTATTTGTTCCAGAGCAAATAGTTTCGGCTGAAGGCAAAATCTCATCACGTTATATTTTAACTGTAATGCTGTATATTAGAGCATGGCTTTTATGATGGCTGTTGTTGTTGTTGTTTATTATTCAATAAATAATATTTTATAGTAGTATTTAGAATTGGGAAACAGTGTGTGTGTTCGTGATTTTTGTGACACTGTTCCACCATTAGATGGCGACAAGATACTGTTTTATGAGTCAGCATTTAAGACTTTTATGTTGAAAGAGACTGAAATGGAAGTCATTTTTACTTTTAAATGCAGTGAGCAGCGCTGTCATCGGAAATCACCCTTAACAGATGAAAGGACAGTACGACAAAGATATTGCTTTCCTCAGCGGACATTCAAACTAATGTTTTATTGTGAAGATGAGATTGAACTGATGAATGAATGCTGTATCAGATGCAGGTAATCACACTCGCTCTGTCCATCTCTCTCTCACAATACTCTACATAATACAGTGAGCTTTTAATTAAGTCATAAAAATAAGTTTTTAATGAAGCAACTCATCATTCCTTCATTACTTTCATTAGTTCTAAAGGGAATTAGTAATGGAGGCTTGAACTCAGCTGTTAAACTGTCAAACTGAGATTTAAATATGTGGTGAAAGGAAATAGTTCCGCACAAAAGGTTTTTTAAAGACACTCCATTGTTGTTTTTCTTATATATTTACAAGAAAAATAAATACAGACAAATAAAATGTGCCTCCAAACTTGGCCTGCTTATGCAGTCCCAGTGGTACCAGCCATTGCAAGAGTCGCATGCAATCGAAACAAAATCTAATTTCTGTCATGACAATTCTCGGAGGGATTGGAATGGTAATGTACATGACGATGTTAATGTTTTTGGTCTTGGCGGAATAGATCTGCTATGCTGCTGCTGTGGCAGAGCAAGTACCGAGACTTGCTACTGCCAATACATCCACAACAATCTGCTGTAAGCATGTAAGATATACTGCTGCTGCACATAACACATATAAAAATACTCCCATATAGCATACATGAATCACTCCATAGCAGATCTATACAAGTGGAGCTGGGGAAGGTGGAGGATATCTGAAGTGCACTGTGAAACTGCTACAGCAAACAAAAGCCAGGTATTTGAATATTGAGCAGCGAGCTCATTGGCTACCAATACAGGAGAGAGCCAATCAGCTGCTATGTGACAATGATGTCGCCAGGTCAGACTGAGCTAGACCTATCAGACTGCGCCAACTAGAGTTTCATGCCAGAACTCTGTATTTACAACACATGAATGTGTACGGTAGTGCAACTTTAAAATACACTGTAGTGATTATATATAATAATATAAATAATAATAATCTAACATACCCAAGTGTCTACCTGGTCTGGTGTGTGGGGATATTGTTCTCCACAAGCCAGGCAAAGATTATCCAGATGTTCTGTGGAAGGTAATCAAGGTGACATTATATTCTTTATCACATGCGTAATACATCATCCCTTTTTAAAATAATGAAGAAAACCCTGATTCATTCAGAAGGCATAGACCCAGGTCTTCACTCATCTATGCAATGTTTGCATCTGTGCATGAGAAGGTCAAGTCTCCCCCCAGAAGTAGTGCTTCTGCAAACTAGAAAATTGTGTGTGTGTGTGTGTGTGTGTGTGGGGGGGGGGGGGGTGTGTTGGGGGGGGGGGGGGGGGTTGGGTTAACAAGTATAATGCAATTATAAAAACAATTGTTACAGCTACTTACCTTACACACAAACACCCCACATCAAGTGGCATCTGGTTGTAGGCTGTGTGGTAATGTGACGCACTTCCATGTGGCACCCTTGAAACCCTCTATTGTCCATGAATCCCCTTTTATTGAAGAAAGACAAATTTGTATAAAACTTATAAACCATTACCTGATGATGGTTCTTCATTTCTCACCTCACAACCTTAAGGCAGTGGACAACTTTCCTGCTGCCTTCACCACAGGAGTTCATAAAATGACCTTTCTTTCCTGAGCATATATTACCTGGCAAGACATTGAATTTAACTTTCAATCTTAAAGGGAAAAAAATCTTATAGTGTAATAGAACAACAGACATCATAGAGTGAAACAAACCAGCAGTGTCCAGTGGTCACCCTCATTTACAGAGCCCACCAACAAATCATATACCTGCAAATCAATCTATGGGTACACAGACAATTACAGATGAAACATGGACATTTATGATAATCATATCAAAATAAGCAAGCTTGTTTACCTTCTTCATTTCAGTGGCCTTGCCATTCCACAGATTTGTCATTTGAAATGAATCGATGACAAATGTCTTTCCTGCATACCTGCTTGCTATGCAAGTGAGGTATGCATTGATAACCTGAACAACAAAGTGGTTCAATCATTTGTCAGTTCCACACTTGTTTAAAAATGCATTATGATAAAGTCCAAATGAATGAAGAATTATTAGGAATTGTGTGAAGACTAGCTTACCTCACTCTCAAGCTTCTCCCCAGCTTGGAGGCGCTCAAGATCCTAGGTAAATATTTTATACGGACCTATTTTGCTCCACAGTCTCCCTCCTACTTTTCCTGCTCAGATGTCTTATAATACTGAAGATAGTAAAAAAAAACACTAATGATAATAGAATGTTGTTCTCTTGACATAGGTTTTAAAAGGTGGATACATACAATCACTGCAAGGTACAGCTGAGGAGGCCGCTGGCTGGGGGGTCACCAGAGGAGGCTGCAGGACAGGGGGCACCAGAAGAGGCCGCAGGCTGAGGGGCAGGACAGAGAAAGTTTTGCAGGGAAAGTTTAACTGGCAGGGTGACAGGATAGATCAATGTGAGAGCTGGGGGCTGGATAGTTGGCAGGGTGGTATGAGGGACTGAAAAAGTTGTGGCAGGGAAGGATGTGGTTGTGATGGGTGAGGTGACCTTGGGAGCTTTTAGTGGAAGATCTTCTAAAAAGTGTACCAGGTGATCAAGGTTTACTCTGGGAAAAAGATTGCCATGGTCATCCACAATGTCTATGCTTCTGCCATCAACTTTAGTGACAGTTTACGGGCCCAAAAAATCAGGATCCAATTTGCCCCCCTTTCTCTGCTGACTTATTTTGTTTTGCCTCAAGACTCTGTCCCCAACCTGCATGACAACAGCCTGTCCTTGATCCAGTTTCCTCTGTCTTATATTTTATTATTATTATTATTATATATTTTTTTTGCACCTGTGCCATATTCTCCTGAACAATTTGGTACAACCTCTTGCCGTTTAATACATTCAGAAATGTATTCCTCTGCAATCATTTCCTCCACACTTTATTTGATCTACAGTAAAGAGGAAAATTGTGCTTACACATTGAAAAAAATACTGTAATAGAAAAATTTTCAAATGTTTAACTTTAGTGCCTACCTCATAGGTGTCTGGTACCTCACATGGGTACCTAGCCTCACAACCAAATAGCAGAAAGTATGGAGAAAATGTGGTTGTTATCTGCTTTTTGGTTCGCAGACCAAACATTGTGGCCTCCAAATAATCAGCCCACGAGCTTGGCCTGTTCTCTACCATCTTTCTCAAACATCTTTAAAACAGAAAAATAATCAATAATATTATATTTCCATATACAAATGGTCTCATATTGTAAATATATGGACTGTGTGTTACCTCTGAATTGTGCCATTGTGTCTCTCAACCAGTCCATTTGTTTGTGGATGGTATGGTGCACATAGACTTCTCTTAATGCCCAGAGTTTGGCACACACCCAGATTGATCTTTGTACAGATCAACACAAATATAATTTACAAATAAGTAGTAAGAATCAGTTATTTCCTTATTTGGATGAACAATTAATGGAATAAAAGACAAATAAAAAGTAAAGCACTAACCTTATTAACAAATTCAGTGCCTTGATCTGTTAGGAGCCTTTTAGGGGCATCAAATTTGTAGAACCATTTTATTATGCAGGCTGTTACCTCCTCTGCACTTTTGGTTTTCAGTGGGAAAGCCTCACACCACTTTGTAAAGTAATCTACCATCACACAGATGTACTGGTAGCCTTCTTTCGTTGGTGTGAGCTGTCCAACTAAATCCATCCCCACAATATCCCAAGGCTGTGCCACCTAATACACATTCATGTTTAATATATAAAATTTCTGTAACAAAAATATTGCTTGTGTTTTTCATAAAAAAACATGATTTACCACGATAGGGGTGTTTGACCTAAATTTCGTTTTCTGCCTATTTCTACGTTATATTTTTGTTTGCGTTTGTATTTTTGATTGCACTTTCTGGTAATTATAATAACTGCCCTCGGCTAAGAAGGAGCACGTGTAATTTAATTGCTCCCTTCCTGCGTTTAAGTGCGAACTGTAGTTTCGATTGGAGGAATTGCCCTGCTATAGACTATTGGCTGTGCTAATTCGAAGGCGACCACTGCTGTTTTCACTGTAGTGTCTTAGACTGTGTATTTATCCGATGTCTGTGCGCTGACGCGGAAGCATCAGCGGAAGCATTCAGGCCTCCTCGTGTAAAGACCAACGAGTGTAAAGACCTGCGACTTTACCTGCGCGACTTCACCGAGCAACGAAATCGCCAAGGCACTTAAGTATATTTTTGTTCTTCCCTGTACACACTCTCCTTTTCTGTCCTCTCTTTCCCACCTCTATCATGTGTTTCCAAACCATTCCGGTTGTCTCTCGACGACGCTCTACGGTCACACGCAGACGGCAACGCAATGTTGCTAACCTGCATCCTATCTCTACATCCTCTACTACACCTCTTTCTTTCTCTATGGGTCTCTGGAATTGTCAGTCAGCTGTCAACAAAGCAGACCTAATTTCTTCTTTTTCTTTAAACTCCACACTTAGACCTGGATTCGTCCAGAAGACTCAGCAACCCCAGCTGCTCTTTCGAACAATTTCTCTTTCTCTCATACCCCGTCAGGTTGGGCGGGGTGGTGGCACTGGTCTGCTCATTTCTAACAATTGGAAATACTCAACCCACTCTCCCCTATGCAATTACAACTCATTTGCATCTCATGTGATCACTATAACAGCTCTCGTAAAACTCCAGGTTGTGGTAATTTACCGCCCTCCTGGGCAAATTCTATCCGCCTTCCTAGAAGAGATGGATGGGCTGCTGTCCTCATTCCCGGAGGATGGCAGTCCACTTTTAGTCTTTGGCGACTTCAACATTCATCTGGACAAGCCTTATGCTACAGACTTCCATTCACTCCTTGCTTCATTTGATCTCAAACGACTTACCACCACAAGCACGCACAAGTCTGCCCTCTCTTCAATGGGCATCACAGGGATTCCACTTCGCTGCTTTGAATCATATCTCACTGGTAGGTCTTTCAGGGTGTCTAGGGGAGGGGAGGTATCCAAAGCACATCAACTTGTCACTGGGGTTCCTCAGGGATCAGTTCTTGGACCCCTCCTCTTCTCCATATACACAACATCACTGGGTCCCATCATACAGGCACATGGCTTCTCCTACCATTGCTATGCTGATGACACACAGCTCTATCTTTCATTTCAACCAGATGATCCAACGGTAGCTGCACGGATCTCAGGCCGCCGGGCAGACATCTCGGCATGGATGAAAGAATATCACTTACAGCTCAACCTGGCAAAGACTGAGCTTCTTGTCTTCCCTGCCACTCCAACTCTACAGTATGATTTTTCCATCCAGCTAGGTTCTTCTACAATTACCCCATCAACTTCGGTCAGAAATCTTGGTGTAACTTTTGATAACCAGCTGACCTTCAAAGACCACATTGCAAAAACCGCTCAATCTTGCAGGTTTGCATTGCACAACATCAGAAAGATCAGGCCCTTTCTAACGGAGCATGCTCTCGTCCAGGCACTTGTCATTTCTAGGCTGGACTACTGCAATGCTCTTCTGGCTGGACTCCCAACAAGCACAATCAACCCTCTACAAATGATTCAGAATGCACCGGCACGACTGGTCTTCAACGAGCCCAAAAGAGCCCATGTTACACCTCTCTTCATCTCCTTGCACTGGCTACCGGTTGCGGCCCGAATCAAGTTCAAGACATTGATGCTTCCATATAGAACAGCCACAGGCTCAGCACCCGCCTACTTCCACTCACTACTACGAATTTACATCCCCTTCAGAAGTCTGAGATCCGCTAGTGAGCGACGCCTCGTGGTGCCATATCAGAGAGGCTCAAAATCACTTTCCAGAACATTCTCGTTCACCACTCCTGGCTGGTGGAAAGATCTTCCCACCCCTATCCGGAATGCTGAATCCCTGACAATTTTCAAGCGACAGCTGAAAACTCATCTCCTTCGAAGCTAATTGACTTCATCATAAAAAAAAAATCTCTCTCTTTATTTATTCCTTCTCTTTCTAGCTTGTACTTATTTGAACAATGTCTAAGAACTTGATATTACAACCACTTATTGTGTCTGTTTGCCTCTTAAAGAAGAATTGCTTTATGTATCCCCCAATTGTAAGTCGCTTTGGATAAAAGCGTCTGCTAAATGACTAAATGTAAATGTAAATTACCTAAAATATATTAGCAAAATCAGTTTTGATAAAATAATCGAAATGTATAGTATGAAAACATCACGAAGGATTCTCATATTAAACTCACCCATTTTTTTTATGTCCACAGACATACCAGGCAAATAAAAGCACTTGCTTATGGTAGCCAGGTTTTTTTAAATGCCACAGTGAGCACCTATCGGGCTGCAGTGGAGCTCTTCAAAAATTTCTTGGGCACTTTCTTTCATGCTGACCACTTTTGTCAAAGTACCTTCTTTTTTTAATATAATACAAAGCTTCATATAAAAGTATAAATATCATTATAAACAACCAGTGAAGCCACTAAATCCAGGTGCACATTTTACATTACTTACTTTCAAAAACAAAGCTTTTAGCCCTTCTTAGAAATATGATGTTTTCATGTCTGGAAGGACCCTGAGGTATCTTTCCAAATATTTTAAAGTCTTTCAGTGCTTTGATTTTAGCCTCATCCATCTTCAATATAACAGTGCAGAATCTAATAAATGAGTCTTATATATAATTGGTCATCATTACATGCAATTGTGCACCACTGGTCTCTGTCATCTAGCCATTAAACCATTTACACTGATTGGCCTTTATGTGATTTTATTACCTATAACTATGGTAACCTTGGTATTTGATAGATAGATTTTGTTTTCCAATCTGAATGATAAAAAATGCCATTTACGTTATGATCACTGTTACTTCATTTTGAATGTAAGTTGTGAGTTGTATGTTATATACATTTTCATGTAGGTCAACAAAGGTCAACAAAATGATCAAAACAGTTATTAACTTAGCTTTTGAATTAAAGCCTGTTACGTTCATAAAATACAGTAGCACAGAATAATAACAACACCGTGTGCTGTATATGCCTTTTACCAGTTATGTTATGTATTCTCCATACACACATTTGTGATTAAAACTAACACTAAAATAACTTGCTGTCTTTAATGTATTCATAAATGTAAAATAGCCACATAATGACTTTATCTTTTACCATCTCACCATGTTTCTAACCATTTGGAACACTGTTAAGAATGTTTATATTACAATTTAAATATATTACAAAAACTGTAACATTAATGTATTACTAAAGTTGGGTTGATGTTATGTAGGCTACCAACTGAGCAAACAATAAGAAACACCACAGAATGTTCACAACTGAAACTTTATTATGTCACCAACACCAAAGATACATTTATATCAGTTATTCTGAAAACAGTTTGTGTGTAATCCGCCGAGCGTGTGTGATCCGAAGAGTCAATGGGCGAATTCCAAACGGAAGTGAGCATCCCTATGCCCTACTCCCTTCGAAGGCCAGAGCCATTGAAGTGTGTTCTTTGAAGGGTGCAGGGCATTACTGTCTCGTATAAGCGTTTGGAACTACCTTGGCGAAGGGAATGACTGACCAAATGTTACCTTGACAATGATGCGCATGCGTGCAGCATTCAGAACTCCATCAGTTGTTGCAAATATAAATATTCAAATATTGTCTAATTGTGTCTTATTTACTATTAAACTTTTTCAAACTAAACTTGCTTACACTACTGTCTTAAATCATATTTCTATTACTGATGAAAAATATTTTGTCTTACATTAAAACAGACAAATTTAATTAGCCTATTCTACTTACGTCTGCATGTGAAGTCGAAATCAACCCCAACTTTGCTTTAGAAAGCATCGCAATATCTCCTAAACGAAGATCACACGATCACAAACGGAAATCACTTCCGTGAAGTGACCATCACATGTTCCCTTCGCGAAGGGATTCAATTGCTCACTTTCGTTTGAAACGTCCCTACAAATGGCGTCCCCTTCCCGAAGTGCCCTTCAATGGCTCAAAAAAAAGCTGTTTGGAATTGACAATATGCACGATTACTTCCTGGTTTTAGATAAGCCTGCTCAGTCATTTCCGGTCAAATATATTGTGCCATAAGGGGAGCTTCTCTACATAATCCATTCACAATTTGGAGAGAAGTTTTGTTTGTCTAAGAGGACTAAAAGTCCACGTATACCATTTTGGGAATGACAAACGCGAATGTTAAATTTAGCGAGTGTATCCGTTAAATCATGCCATGAGTCATTGCTATGATTGACAGTGGCAACGGAATGAATCATCTGACAAGCCGATGTCAAAATAGAGCTGTGATTAAGTGATTCAGACTAAATTCACACTAACAAAACTACAGCAGCAACAAGTCTGTGTTGGATAATGTAGTTATTAAATTAAATCTAAACATTTCAAATTATTGAATGCTTTATTTAATTGTTATAAAAACTTGTTTAATTTGTCAAACTAAACTTGCTTACACTACTGTCTTAAATCATATTTCTATTACTGATGAAAAATATTTTGTCTTACATTAAAACAGACAAATTTAATTAGCCTATTCTACTTACGTCTGCATGTGAAGTCGAAATCAACCCCAACTTTGCTTTAGAAAGCATCGCAATATCTCCTAAACGAAGATCACACGATCACAAACGGAAATCACTTCCGTGAAGTGACCATCACATGTTCCCTTCGCGAAGGGATTCAATTGCTCACTTTCGTTTGAAACGTCCCTACAAATGGCGTCCCCTTCCCGAAGTGCCCTTCAATGGCTCAAAAAAAAGCTGTTTGGAATTGACAATATGCACGATTACTTCCTGGTTTTAGATAAGCCTGCTCAGTCATTTCCGGTCAAATATATTGTGCCATAAGGGGAGCTTCTCTACATAATCCATTCACAATTTGGAGAGAAGTTTTGTTTGTCTAAGAGGACTAAAAGTCCACGTATACCATTTTGGGAATGACAAACGCGAATGTTAAATTTAGCGAGTGTATCCGTTAAATCATGCCATGAGTCATTGCTATGATTGACAGTGGCAACGGAATGAATCATCTGACAAGCCGATGTCAAAATAGAGCTGTGATTAAGTGATTCAGACTAAATTCACACTAACAAAACTACAGCAGCAACAAGTCTGTGTTGGATAATGTAGTTATTAAATTAAATCTAAACATTTCAAATTATTGAATGCTTTATTTAATTGTTATAAAAACTTGTTTAATTTGTATTTGATTATATCTGTATTTAAATAATTCGACATTATAGGCTGTTGTTTGGCCTTATTTATTTATTTTATTTAAATGACAAGTGACTTCGCTACTTCCTGCACTTGCTATACTTTATACTCCAGTGCAATAAAGTACTAAATTTGTTATAATATTTAAATTTATAATAAATCAAAAGACATGAAAAAACTAGAGAGTTGAAATGGCAGCTGCAGCCAATGCGTGATCCTCTGCTGCCATCTCCTGGTTATACCAGTAATTTCATTTTCATTTTAAAAAGTCTTATTTTTCGCCAAGTTTTTGGCACATTTCTTCATGTCGTCTTCATGAATGAAAAGTGAACCTTTAATAAAGTTAATTTTACTGCACCGAGATGAGAAATAATAAAGGCTTTAAAATTGTATAAGGTTTTAAAAATGTGTCCATGGCTATAAGGTAAGATATTGATTATCGAGAATACCATTAAGATTTTGTTTAACCCTTTTATGGTGTTCGGGTCTGTGGGACCCGTTTTCACTTTTTATCAAAAGAAAAATGATACTATTAATTATTTTTTTCAAACTCAGACTCATTGGCCTTGGGTCATTTTCTGTGAAGAACATATATCAGAACAAATTTTCAATGACCACTCACTGTACCCGGTCCTGTGTACCTTCACTCTGTCCTCCAATTGTCTGGGCCTGCTATTAGTATGTGTATGTGTGTGTGTGTGTGTGTATAGGAGAGAGAGTCTGTAAGAGTGTGAGTGTAAGTGTGAGTTTTGTATTTCTGCCGCTGCCGTTTTCCGTACAAGGTTGTAGCACTTCAATTAATAAATGTGTTCTATCAAAGGTAAAGAGCAAATTTTGACAATACATGTTGCTTATATTGCTTGTAATTGGGATGAAGTAAACATCTGTTGAGTATTTTTATGTATAATTTTTGATTGTGTTGAATTAAAAACCCAAAACTGCATCTGGTCCACCAGACCCACAAACACTGGCTGAGTAACAAATATATGAACACCACACACAAGGATTAAGAGATTAGCCTAAACAACTAAACAGTTATGGTAGTGTTTATTTGTCAGCATTTAGATGAACAGTGTAATTTCCTGGGATTACCAGACTCTGCATTTAAATTATATGTTCTTTAATAACATGAAACTGTATGTAAATTCCGCTATCATCATTTACGGTGTTGCAATTATTTTGTTTCTCAGTTTCTGATAAGAATGAGGCAGGAGAGGTTTCTGTAAGAGCCTCTACCTATATATGTGTAGGGTATCAGACCGAATCAGACAATTTAAGATTTTATTAAAGAACAGTTGAAACACGAGGAGCCGAATTCCACAGAGGCCCAAGACACAGGATGTTCGTAAATCAGATCCTGGTGCCACAAGCCTGAACCAACTATCAGCTTTGAGTAGCTCACAGCATTTAAACAAAAGAACACTTATTGACAATTGAGATTGTCAATTTTGGGGGCAAGTAATCAAGATTAATGGTCAAAAAGAGATGCATAGCGTGACCATCACATGGAAACCAAAGCTCTTCGGATTGACTTCCCCCACCTCGAAGACAGAGAACAGACTGAAATTCCTTATGAGAGACCTCTTTACCTCTGGTCTTCACAGAACATGTCCTTATGTTCAGAGAATGGCACAGAAACTGCATTTCCATGTAAATATGCATCTAAATGACACTAAAAGGACTTGTGAGCAACTAATAATTTCTATGCATAACTCCATATCATGTATGTAACCCACACATCATACTATCAGGTCTTAATCATTTATTGTGAATGTATTTTGAATAACTATTGAATAGTTTATAGGATCACATTCATGTTTCGTATGTGTGTGTTTGAATCTTCTTGCTTGAAACGTTTCTTCCAGTCAATTCTTTGTCAAATGTATCATATTCTTGTTATAGAAATCATGTCCAAAATTATACTCTGCAAGAGCAGGGCAAACTCGGACCATGTGACTGATAAGATAACATTTGTTCCCTTTCAGTCAGTCACGTTCTACGTTACGTCAGTCGTGACTGACGAATTGGGATCTCGCCCGAGAGCCCAATCACCTTCGAGTGTAAACTAAACAAGCCAATGACAGTTGGCGTGCGTGTTTCGCCACGCGCACCCCGCCCCGCAGCGCGGGTATAAAAGGAGAGCGCGTGCAAACGCATATCAGCTTTTCGCTTCGGAGCCGAGCCTTCTCAGGACGAATCTCCGCGAGTGTTTGGAAGAAACAGCTGGCGTTGGTGTTACGGCGCGTCAGCGGGGGTTGCCATTCAGTGCTGCTCATCTTCGGCGTGCTGCAGCTGCCATTCTGCGGTCTCGCCGCGACCTCCCCTGGGCGTTCAGCACTCTCTCCAAAAGAGTGTTTCCTTTTTTTCCTAAAAGAGCAAATATCTAAAAGAGCTCCACGAGTGACGGGCGCCTTTTTAAAGATGGCTTCCTGCTCATGCGTTTCTGGATGCAGTCGTTTCCTGCCTCCATCTGATGGTCATGATCGCTGCCTCTCGTGCCTGGGCTTACAGCACGCTGAAGCAGCGCTCATGGATGAGTTATGTTCTCAGTGCGGGAACATGACCATCACGACGTTGCGGTTTAGATCCCTCCTCATTAAACGGGGGGGGGTATCCCCCTTGCCATGCCCCAGGAGCGCCACCTATGGCCGACCTTGGTGGATATGAAGGAGGCCGACAAGCATCGCTTCCTGGACTCCCCGATCTCCCAGGCCGGCCTATTCGGCGAAGCGGTGGAGGGCTTTGCCCAACAGTTCTCCGCCGCGCAGGAGCAGACGGAGGCATTTCGACACATCCTGCCCCGGCGGTCTGCTGCTGTCTGCACCCCACCACCGGCTGCAGCCCCTCTGTCTCCTCGTCGCCGAGGGTGCCCTCCTGCGGCCTCCACCTCCGCTCCGGCGCGGCCACAACAGCAGCCTTCACAACGGCCGAAGCGTGGAGCTGGCCGCAGGAAAGCGGTGGAGTCCGTCTCCGCCCGTGAAGCGCCAGGGCGGGCGGCGTCCCTGGGATGGGCAACCCGGGGTTCTTGGATCCGGCTCTTCAGGAGATGGTGACCACACCACTCCTTCCCCCGGCGGAGGGCCGGGTGAAGAAACATTTGTTCCTGGTTTTTTTCTGTTCCGCCGCTGGCTACCCAGCCAGTGATGCCTAAATCCTCAACAGAAGAGCGGGTTCCTTTTTCTCCGGGTTCCAAGAGGGCGAGGATGGCAGTGCGCGAGACCCAGTCTCCACATGGCCTTCCCCCTCTCCTTTCGCCAATGGGCAGCAGGGTTCAGTTCAAGGACGCTATGCCTCCTCACGAGCCCCCTGCCCAGCCGTGGAGCCAGGTAAGAGGCGAGCCGCGCACTCAGACCCCACCCAGGGACACACGGAAGCCTCCCGGGTTGGGTCCCTGTGTTCCACTGCGTTGCCCCACTGCGGGTACGTCGGTGGTTTCCCTAGTCCCACCTGTTCGGTCGCTGGGGGCCTGGTTAGCGTGCCCCGGGCCGTCTCGCTGGCTCAGGTGAACCATCAGACTCGGCTATGCAATTCAATTCGCCCGGCCCCTCCCAAGTTCAGGGGCATTCGGTTCTCTGTGCTGGACAGGGATGCTCCTGTCTTGCGTGCAGAGATCGCGGTCCTGCTGGCGAAGGACAGTGATTCAGCCGGTCCCTCCAGCCGAGATGAGGTCAGGTTTTTACAGCCCATACTTCATCGTACCCAAAAAAGGTGGTGGGTTACGACCAATCCTGGATCTGCGCATGCTGAACCGGGCCCTTCACAAGCTCCCGTTCAGGATGTTGACGCAGAAACGCATCTTTCAATGCGTCCGTCCTTTCGATTGGTTCGCAGCGATCGACCTCAGGGTCGACTGGGAAAAGAGCAAACTCTCCC
>NW_015505674.1:536213-549532 GCF_001515645.1 Sinocyclocheilus grahami
AGCGATCGACCTCAGGGTCGACTGGGAAAAGAGCAAACTCTCCCTGGTGCAGAGGATCTCTTTTCTCGGCATGGAGCCAGACTCGGTCAACCTCTCGGCACGTCTCTCAGTAGAATGTGCAAAGTCGATGCTGAACTGCCTGGGGTCCTTCCAGTGCAAGACGGCGGTTCCACTGAAACAGTTTCAAAGGCTCCTGGGGCATATGGCATCCACAGCCGCTGTCACGCCGCTCGGGTTGCTTCATATGAGACCGCTTCAGCACTGGCTTCACGACCGGGTCCCGAGATGGGCATGGCATGGCACTTACCGGGTTTCTGTCACACCGTTCTGCCGTCAGACCTTCAGCCCGTGGGCAGATCTTGCCTTTCTTCGGACAGGGGTGTCCCTTGGGCAAGTATCCAGGCATGTTGTTGTGTCAACAGATGCCTCTGCCAGGGGCTGGGGTGCCATGTGCAATGGGAATGCAGCTACGGGGCTCCAGCCGGGGCCCCGACTGCAGTGGCATATCAATTGCCTCGAGTTGCAAGCAGTATGGCTGGCTCTGTGCCGCGTCAAATCGCTGCTACATGACAAGCATGTGCTGGTCCATACGAACAACACTGCGGCCGTTGCGTACATCAACCCCCAGGGCGGTCTACCCTCCCGCATGTCGCAACTTGCCCGCCATCTCCTCCTCTGGAGTCAGAAGCATCTGAGGTCGCTTCGCGCCATTCACATCCCAGGCGAACTCAATCATGCAGCCGACGAGCTCTCACGTCAGCCTGCCCTTCCGGGAGAATGGCGACTCCGCCCCGAGACAGTCCAGCTAATTTGGAGGCGCTTTGGGGATGCTCAATTGATGTCATACTTGATGTCATACGACTCGTTCAATGAATCGCTGGCCGTCTCAGTGATCAGCCATAAAACAGTGATTCTGTCCAAATTCCCTTTAAAATCTTAAATGATTCCCTTTGAGCTAAATTGACCTGTTTCCCTTATATATAGCACATATAAAATGAGCTTCACCGGTATGGTATGGTTCTCTGACCTTGTGATCTCCACTGGAGATTCCGATCACGAGGGATTTCCTCTCTCAGGTGGGGGGCATCATCCTTCACCCCCACTCGGAGTTATGGAAACTGTGGGCATGGCACAGCTCCTAGCATCCGGTCTCTCAACTGAGGTTGTTGATACCATACTCCAGTCCACAGCTCCCGCCATGAGGAAACTGCATGCCTTGAAGTGGAAACTTTTCACTACTTGGTGTGGACAGCGATTGCAAGACCCAGTCAACTGCCCAGTTGGTACAGTTCTCGAGTTTCTGCAGGAGCATTTCTCAGCAGGGTTATCTCCCTCCACTCTGAAGGTAATCGTGGCGGCCATAGCTGCTTACCACACCCTTCTAGATGGTCAGTCATTGGGAAGACACCTGTTAGTTACACGTTTCCTCCGTGACACTCGGAGGCTAAGGCCAGTACAGCGCACCAAGGTGCCCTCATGGGACCTGGCGGTGGTTCTGGAAGCTTTGTGCAATACTCCTTTCAAACCAATTGAAGATATCTCTGACTAGCTCCTCACGCTGAAGACGATCTTCTTACTCGCCATATCCTCACTGAAGAGAATAGGGGATCTTCAGGCACTCACTTCATCGTGCCTGGAGTTTGCTGCCCAAATTCCCGAGACCCGGGTATGTCCCTAAGGTGCCCACTTCTTCGCCGGGTCCTGTAGAGCTGCAAGCCTTTTGTCCTCCTCCCTTCCAGGAAGCAGGCCAGGAAAGACTCAATCTGCTCGCACTGGATGCTTACATTCACAGAGCTGCCCAGTTATTTGTTTGTTTTGGTCTGCCTAAGAAAGGGGCTTCTACGACCAAGCAAACTATGAGTAGGTGAGTGGTCAAGACCATCACACTGGCCTACGAGTCCTCTGGCCTTCAGTCACCCATCGGGGTCAGAACGCACTCGACTAGGAGTATGGCGGCATCCAAGGCCTTATCAGTGGGTGTAGCCCTTCAAGATATTTGTGCTGCGGCAGGCTGGTCCTCTCCGCACATATTTGTCAGATTTTACAATTTGGACCTGACATCTACTTCAGGGTCCCAAGTTCTCTCGTCTTGATGTGCTCACCAGATACACACTTGACAGGGACTTGCTCATATGGCACAGTGGGTATTCTCGTTCCCAGAGCGTTTTGACACAGCTTGAGTGCCTGAAGGGGAATGTCTCCAGGTTACGTATATAACCATGGTTCCCTGAAAGGAACGAGATGCTGCGTCTTCCTGCTATACTCCCTGCATCCCTGCAGGCAGTCGCTTCCGCAGAAGCTAACATGTGCGTTTGCCAGATGCACTTTTATACTTCCTGATTGCTCATGTCACCCCACTCGTGATGTCTCGCTTCTCTATTGGACTGATTTCATACATGCTTCTCGCCGGAGCATTCCCAAAGCATTTCGACGCAGCGTCTCATTCCCTTCAGGGAACCATGGTTACATACTTAACCTGGAGACGATTCTGGGGCCGGTTGCATAAACTGCTCAGACTAGTTTTAAAAAGTTAGTCATCTAATTTGTTTTCTTCAAACAAGATGCTAGGTGCATAACTTTTTAAAGTCAGTTACAGAAAGTTAGACAGGCCCAATTTGATTCAGAAAACTAAGACTGATTATCTTTTGGCTAACTGCTTGTTGGCCAAACTATTTCTTAAGAAACAGTCTTAACAAAGTGGCTGTGTGTATGCAACTGGCCCCTGGTCTTTTTTATTGTTATTTAGGGAATGTGATTTTATTTATTATAGTGTTCATTAGGTTGATTTATTCTGCTACGAGTGTGGTCATGTTGATATTGTGGTTAGGTTAGGCAAATGGGCTGGTAAAAAAAAAGAATCTCTCTCATCTGCTAATTTTGTTAGTTCTTTGCTCAAACATATGTGAAATTGAGACTGAATTTTGAAGAAATTAAATAAAGTTAGTGCAACTGTGAACTTTGAATTGCCGAGGATGTCAGTCTGCTTACTGTAAGGACCACCCATTGGCCCAATGATGGAATCCAACGACGTGGGTGAAGGTATAATGTGTGTAGGTATTTTACTTGTGCGTCTGCAAAGTTCACTTAATTTATTATGATTGAGTTTCAAATTTATTGTTGCCTCATTTTTAAACGGACTTTTCAATTTAATGGTATCTGACAATTTTCAAGTGATCTTTAAATTTAGACAGTATTTCTCATTAAGAACTGATCACACATATTGGTTTTGTATTAATTTAGATATTTGATTATTCTGAACATTCCATACTTTCAAGTATTCGTTCATCTGGGACCCGAATGTTGGAGACCCGAGTCTCATGTCAACTGTATAGGTGGATCTCATGGTAAAAAACTCACCAGTCCGCTCTTAGTCAGAGGGTGCAAGGTTGACCTGTACCTTTAACTCATCCACCTATTGCTTGCTCAGAACAAAAAGTGTAGTTTGTTAGATCACTTTGATATATCTTGCTTAGTCAGTGATAGACAGAAATCAAAAGGTCTCCGAAAAAGTGCTTACTGTTCCATTCATCCATGAGCCTTCTGTTTGATCTATCCTGGGCTCAGATTTGAGGTCACATCAGCCTCCACATAATCTACTAGTAATAAAGATTTCAGGAGAGTTCAGAATAAATCAAATATTTTATTTGTTAGGTAAGACTGTATCAGTTACATAATTAAATAATGAGAATCCAATAACATCAGTTGCTCAAAGATAAATATAAGGGTGAGAAATGCATGTGATGCATCCAGAGCTCCAGAGCTCCAGAGACTCATTTATACTATGCAGAGGGTTTTCTGGTTATGGTCTCAAGGTTTTTTTTTTTTGCCACTTTCCCTTATATACCCAGACCAGTTGTAAAACAGAAGGTTGGTTGGTCAGGATCCCGAGACGCAAGGGTCACACCTGAACAATGATAGGAACTTCTTACCAGGGACTTTGAGGGAGGCACACCAGAACAGAACATAATTAAACAGCAGAACAGAAGTCTTCTCAAAGTTTGCATTCTTTCTCATAATATAAAGGGCCTTTCACACTAAGCATGATTATGCAATGCGAATATACATCGAGATGACGCTTTTGAATCGAAACAATAGTTCCCCAATGGAGCTAGTAGCACATGGCATGATCGAGACAAAACGTCTAATTTTTTTTCCCCGTTGCCCTGCGATGAAATGGGTTGTCTAATTACATTTGCACTTCTTTCTTTGCATATCCATTTGGGTGGTATTATGCAAATATTTCCATATAGTGACGTAGATATGTGAGGGAGAATTCAATTGAGGCATTTTCGGCCGGTTTGGATCAGCCTTCTCTTTTAAAGAGAAAAATTCATTTTGTGGGAGACTTTGAGCTTTGTAACTTTGCAGATCTTTACATGCACAAACAGCTAAAAAACACTAAAGTGAAAGGAGAACATGAAAATGTATCATGTGACCCCTTTAATGTTGTACAGCAGACAAGGTTAAAGCTAAATGCAAAAACTACACGGAATAAAAAAAGAAGATCAGGATGAGAAAGTGAATGTAAGACATAAATCTGAAAACATTAACAAAAACACTGACTGCATATACCCCTCCATGTTTACAAACACAACACCAGGAGTCCCAGCCATTTAGAGATAATTTCCAGTTAATGATGTCACAGAATTTCCCGGTATTTTGAAATTGATGTGTGAACGGTGCTTTACTGGAAAAAAGATGGAATGTCTGACGGAATGAAAGTTTTACCAATTGCATTGAGACATTCAAAATGATAACAAACATGAAAGGGAAAAAACCCAAACAAAACAATAGATTCACAAGATAAATTGTATGTGGTACATAGACATTGTTAGTGAACTACCCTTACAGATAAACAATTAAAGAAATGGCACAGATGATAAAACAAGTATATGTCATGTGTGAATTTGTCTACCTCAGACAGACTGACAAACTCAACTACAAAATGATCTGTAGGCCAATGACAGTCCTGGTAATGATATGGAAATAAGCAATATATTGACTTTTTGTAAAATGTATTCAGTGCTTCATTTGTCTGCTGCAATAATGTGATGTGTCTAAGGCTTCATTTGATGGATTTTCTCAGAAAAAAATATTGACAAATGTGATTTATTTGTATTTAATTTAATTAATCAGCATATCATGCAAGTAATTTGATTAAAGTATAATAACGATAGCTCTAAAAATTTAAGTAGAACTTTGCAGCAACATTAGACCCAAATGAATCATTGTACTGCAACATGTCACATGGACAATGCTTTGAAATCAAAAGTGATTTCCTTCTGGCAAAAATGCAAATATTGTTATGACAGTTTCTATATCATACCACATGTAAAGAAACCTGGCAAGCGTGTTGTTATGGCTGGTGCCGTTTTGTGTTGTTGTTTGGTTTTCTGGTTATGGTCTCAAGGTTTTTTTTTTTTGCCACTTTCCCTTATATACCCAGACCAGTTGTAAAACAGAAGGTTGGTTGGTCAGGATCCCGAGACGCAAGGGTCACACCTGAACAATGATAGGAACTTCTTACCAGGGACTTTGAGGGAGGCACACCAGAACAGAACATAATTAAACAGCAGAACAGAAGTCTTCTCAAAGTTTGCATTCTTTCTCATAATATAAAGGGCCTTTCACACTAAGCATGATTATGCAATGCGAATATACATCGAGATGACGCTTTTGAATCGAAACAATAGTTCCCCAATGGAGCTAGTAGCACATGGCATGATCGAGACAAAACGTCTAATTTTTTTTCCCCGTTGCCCTGCGATGAAATGGGTTGTCTAATTACATTTGCACTTCTTTCTTTGCATATCCATTTGGGTGGTATTATGCAAATATTTCCATATAGTGACGTAGATATGTGAGGGAGAATTCAATTGAGGCATTTTCGGCCGGTTTGGATCAGCCTTCTCTTTTAAAGAGAAAAATTCATTTTGTGGGAGACTTTGAGCTTTGTAACTTTGCAGATCTTTACATGCACAAACAGCTAAAAAACACTAAAGTGAAAGGAGAACATGAAAATGTATCATGTGACCCCTTTAATGTTGTACAGCAGACAAGGTTAAAGCTAAATGCAAAAACTACACGGAATAAAAAAAGAAGATCAGGATGAGAAAGTGAATGTAAGACATAAATCTGAAAACATTAACAAAAACACTGACTGCATATACCCCTCCATGTTTACAAACACAACACCAGGAGTCCCAGCCATTTAGAGATAATTTCCAGTTAATGATGTCACAGAATTTCCCGGTATTTTGAAATTGATGTGTGAACGGTGCTTTACTGGAAAAAAGATGGAATGTCTGACGGAATGAAAGTTTTACCAATTGCATTGAGACATTCAAAATGATAACAAACATGAAAGGGAAAAAACCCAAACAAAACAATAGATTCACAAGATAAATTGTATGTGGTACATAGACATTGTTAGTGAACTACCCTTACAGATAAACAATTAAAGAAATGGCACAGATGATAAAACAAGTATATGTCATGTGTGAATTTGTCTACCTCAGACAGACTGACAAACTCAACTACAAAATGATCTGTAGGCCAATGACAGTCCTGGTAATGATATGGAAATAAGCAATATATTGACTTTTTGTAAAATGTATTCAGTGCTTCATTTGTCTGCTGCAATAATGTGATGTGTCTAAGGCTTCATTTGATGGATTTTCTCAGAAAAAAATATTGACAAATGTGATTTATTTGTATTTAATTTAATTAATCAGCATATCATGCAAGTAATTTGATTAAAGTATAATAACGATAGCTCTAAAAATTTAAGTAGAACTTTGCAGCAACATTAGACCCAAATGAATCATTGTACTGCAACATGTCACATGGACAATGCTTTGAAATCAAAAGTGATTTCCTTCTGGCAAAAATGCAAATATTGTTATGACAGTTTCTATATCATACCACATGTAAAGAAACCTGGCAAGCGTGTTGTTATGGCTGGTGCCGTTTTGTGTTGTTGTTTGTTGTTTTCTTTTCTCTTCTCTCTTTTGTTCGTTTTTACTTTCGCTTTACTAGTGCTACGCCATTGGTTCTGCTTCCTGCCAATCATCGTTGACGTCATCTGATTCATTCCACCTGGCGGATACCGGGATCTATAAAAGAAAGACACTGACAATGCAAGCGAGGCCTTGCTCGTTGTCTGTAGCTAGTCTTTTTGCTATTGTGATTTTTAGCTGATGCTTGACACTAACTTTGTGTATTGTGGGTTAAGCTGTTGTTTTTATATATCTGCGTGTGTTTTGGGCATTACTTAAAAGCTCAGTTTCACCTCCATTTATTTAAACATCTTTTGGTTGGATATTCGTATGTATACAAAGGGGAGGGAAGGAGAGGAAAGGTAAGAATATCACGTGATATACATTTTTACATCCCACAGGGAATGTTTGTTAAACACATTAGGTAAGGGGTGTGCATCACCTGCTGTGCTTTTTGTTTGAGCTAGTGAGAGTAGCTTATATTAGGGTATCTTCGGATACTGAAGATTTTCTTTTCTATTCTTTTTCTTTAGTTAGTTTAGAATTGATAATTGAGTTAGAGGGTTATGTTTTGATTATTTCTTTTGTTTGATTGCCGCCTAATTTCCTCCTTTTTCCCTAGTTGCCTGGGGGTTTTCCTTTTTTTTTTTTTCCTTTTTGTTTCTTTTCATGTAAATATTACGGCCAGCTGTTTTGTATATAAGCTTTCCTACGATAACATTGTAAATAAACACTTGTTGTTTGCCTTTAGCACTTTTGGTTTTCATTGCTTGCACTGGTATTGGACTGAAGTCAAACCCCGACAGTTAAATGTTATTCCCCGTACCCCTTACTAACAACAAGGGACGTAACATTAAGTGGTGGGGGCTCGTCCGGGAAGGAAACGTGAAACCACGCACATAATAGTCAACAAAAACTGGTTACCAGCTTTCATTTTGGTTATGGTCCGACACAATCAATAATTACGTGCTCGAAAAGTTCCCCAATAGCAGGAATAGGCACAAGAGGTGAAGGTGGAATTATCTGATTTGGTTTACCTGTTTGTTGACACACCGGACACGTCCGGCAATACTCAGCCACATCTTTCTTTAACCCCGGTCAAAAGAAATGTCACAATATGCGATCATACGTCTTTGTAATTCCCAAATGTCCAGCTAACTGATGGTAGTGGGCAAGTCACAACACTAGGGTCCGATACACAACAGGAACCACAATCTGAAACGCAGAACTCCAATCTTCCTCAGCAGCATCATTAGAACACCACTTGCGCATAAGGAGACCATCGTCAATAAAATAGGCCACTTTTTCCTCCTTCGCCACCTCCTGACATACAGCAGAACTGAAGCATTTACAGAGCACTGGATCGGACTGCTGGGCAGCACTCATTTGCTTTCTATTCACTACTATTAACGAATTCTCAGGAGTAAACATGACACCCTTTACCTCATTAGATATTGGGTTTAATGGCATCTTCGGGGTGTCAGAAACTTCCGATGGGCTAAGCTGTCTCTCACCTGTAAAAACAGGAACAATAAAAGAGTCTGACAAATCAATTTCATCTCCAAACCTACGCACCTGAGCTTGCGTAACCGTACAGGAGGAGAATACTTCGGGGAAACGTTCACCCAGTTCGTCAGAGCCACAAGACGCTTCTGGCACATCCAACACCTCCAGTACAGGCATAACGTTTGCTCCAGCACGATCATTCCCCAAAATAAAATCAACCCCCTGAACAGGCAGACTAGAGCGCATCTCTATCTTAACATAGCCACTAACTAAATCACATTTTAAATGCACTCTGTGCAAAGGGTCTCGAATAGTACTCATTTCAATGCCTTGTACTAATACATTAGCTCCACAGTACGATTGATCACAGAAAGGCAATACTTAAGAGATAAGAAAGGACTGGGCAGTTCCCGTGTCTCGAAATATTTGAAATGAAGCCATTCATTAGGAAAGGCTTAAAACTACAATCAATTATCCCCTTAGCCTGCAACGGACCAACACTATCAACGCTTGCACTCACACACCCAGCACCTTTTGGGGTTTGCTGCTGCTTTATTTTTAATGTTAAACAATCAGCGATTACATGACCAATTGTATGGCAGTAAAAACACTCGCGATCAACTTTAGTCTGTTTTGGGTTATTCTTAACCCGTGTGAGTGAGGGTTGAGACGAGGGCAGTAAAGTGAATGAAACTGACTCTGTACATACTGGTGAAAACACACTCTTGTGCATTAGCACAAATTCATCAGCCAACACTGCGGCATGTGACAGAGACACGACTTTCTGCTCATTCAAATAAATGACTACATGTTCAGGCAAACAATACTTAAACTCTTCCAACAAAATCAATTCCTTCAAAGAGTCATAATCTACTGTCTTAGTGGTCACGCACCATTTATCACACAAAATGCCTTTCTCACAAGCAAATTCCACATATGTCTGTTGACTACTTCTTTTGTGATTCCTAAATTTTTGTCTGTATGTTCAGGTACTAACTCATAGGCTCTAAGGATTGCGATCTTATCAGCCTCATACTTCATACCCTCTTCCAATGATAGAGTGGAGCAAATTTCCTGAGCCTTCCCCACAAGCCTACACTGAAGCAACAATGACCACACATCCTTCGGCCACTGAAGAGATATCGCTATCCTTTCAAAAACACTAAAATAGGAATCAACTTCCGTTTCCCTAAAATGTGGCACTAAAGCGATATGTTTACTAATGTCAAAACTAAGAGCAGGAGGTTCAGGTGGGGAAGAAACATTCTGGAGATTACTAGGAATTGACTGCGCAGCTGAACTGCGTCCACCTTCATAGCCTCCAGCTCCAACTGCCGCAGTTTAACCTGTTTCTCTGCTTCAGTCTCCAGCCGGCGGCTCTCCAACCACAAATCACACTCAGCCTGGCGTGCCTGGATTTTTTTTGCGCCTCTAATTGTAAGCGGGTCGACCGAACCTTAAGCTGTGCCCCTTCTGGACTCCCAGGAGAGATGGGTGAGCATGGATCAAACGGCGGCAAGCCAGCCTTGGCTCCGGCCTCTGCCTCGACTTCGGCAATAGCGCCAGCCATAATCCTTATCTGCTTCTCTCCCATATGAGGCAGCTGCACACAAGCACTTAGAGAATCAATGTCTCCCTCACTCTCAACCCCCTTTTCTAAAAACACTTTGGTCTCCACCAAATAATTTAGCACATCTTTGTGCTGTGACTGTTGGTCGTATAATAGTGAAACCACCTGCTGATTCTCTTTTGAACAATGACAATTTAGTCCTCGCTCATGTTAAATATGCTTTTAAGTGTTTTCCACAAGCATTCTACAGATTAACCAGGGATTTTATACCATCAAATGTTGATTAGTTTTAAATACAATGTTTAAATTTAAATAATCTTACAACATTCTTTCAGCAAGCTATATATTGCAAACAGAATGTGTATTTGAGCAAAATTGCACATACACAAAGTCTTTGAATGTGCTGAGACACTATTCTTCTTCTATGAAGTATTTAAGGCCAGCACACTCTCTTTTTAGTGAGGATTCAATGCTTTGATAATAACCGTAAGCCACTGACAGTCAAAGCTCCTTTGAAAATAACTGATAACACAAAGAAACTTTAAAAAGATTGAAGTGGAAACGTAACAGATAGAGAAACTCCTTCAGCCTTTACATATTTTGGTTTTAGTAGCTGGTACAATATTTCAACATCTAATGCCAAATGTTATTTGCAATATTATTTGAATTCATAGGTATTTGTATATTAATTGTGTATGTTTGCTTTTATTTATTTGCAACAACTTTAGAAATTCAACTGACAACTGGTTGCAACTAGAATTGTCAGTTTCTGATATAAATAAATATATAAATAAATATTACTATGGTAAATGCATTAACTGTGTTGATTGTTTCAGATGTAATGGCTCATTTATTAGAAATTTACTGAATTTAAATTTAAATTCAATAAACTCAACTTATTAATTCAATTATATTACTACTACTGCTACTTCTACTACTACTAATGATAACGTTATTTTAATAATTTTTTTTATGAACCTCATATGATTAATTTGTAAATCTCTACAAGTTGTACATTATATAAAAACCATGTTTCACATACAGATACCTCTAAAAAGTGAAAAAAGTGAATATAAATTAATTTAATTAAAAAACTTTAATTTCCAAGCAGCCAGTCTCTGGGTCCATTTGTGCCAACAGCATATTGCCCTTTTACTGTGGAGGAAAGAGGTATGCTTTGCTGTAAATGATCTGTCCTGAACTATTGCTGTTTAGGAAGACAGCTCATTACAAGAGTCTGACTGCTAGCAGCCGCCTTTGATGGATAGTTTTCCGTAGACACCTGACAGCAGAGTGTTTTGAATTGTAAACAAACAGAGAGAGTGTGTTATACAAGTAAGTCAAGTGGAGACTGTGGCAGTACAAGAGAATTTGCAAGTCTGGGAGTGCTCCTGTACCTAATCAATTATACTGGCCCGCGTACAAGTCCAATCAAGGGCTTGGCTTGGTGGTTACTTTGCCCTTATTGTAAACAAATTCAATATTTTGTGCTTACCTTTTTAGAAAAGTAGGAATGGTTGGATCACAATGGTTGACTAAAGAGCTAGTCAAACAGTGGGGCTGACAAATTTATTCACATTTATTTTCTCATATCTAAAGTTGCACTTTAAAAAGAAGATTTTGAAAATGGAAAATGATTTTAAAAATAAAAAAAAGATTAAAATAAATAAAATTTTATAAATAATACAGACCATTTTGACTGAAAGACACCAAGAATTGAGAAAGAATACAGGGCCCGGTTCCCCGATAACGTTCACTCTTAGCGCGCTAAGAAGACTCGAAAGATATATCTTACCAAAGTTGTTTATGTAGACATTCAGCGCCAGTTGACCGAAGCAAATTAGCTCGCTCGCCAGTCTCTGGAGCTGAAGAGAGCCAAGCTGGAACTGACCAAGCAGCAGCATGCCCTAGCAGAGGTGCAATTCAACAGGCCCTCAATCTCGGTACCAATCTTTCTGCCAGCTGAAGGTGAGCCAGTTGTTCTTAGTTTATAGATTTTGATGTTCCTTTCCTCACAGTTCCTAATCTGATTTTGGTATGTGTTTGTCTTTATAGATGCTGAGCAACAGTCACACCAGTGACTGTGTCTGTGTGTGTTTGTATGCGCATTTTCATTAAAAATACTTGATCATCAACAAGATTGTATGTCATTCTGTCATCCTTAATGAGTCAACAACTGATTCTCTATTGCCATTGGAAACCTACGCATAAAATCTTGCTCTGTCTATGAGATACCTTATTTATCCACAAGGAAATTAAGCAGTGTCAATCTAAGTGCACAATCAGATATAAAGGCTTGTTTGAAGAGGCTGCGTAAAGACATTAGTTTGTAATGTACATTATCTGTGTGTTTGACGACACGTAAGGCTATGCATGAGGCAAAGCAGCGGAAAGGGAATCCTCTGACAACCATGTGACCTGCGTTCAATGCCCAATAAATGAATGAAGATGAATCAGCAATGTGACGTGGTAATTTGGGCATATGTCAACTTTTGACTCAGAAATTCTAACGTGTAGGCTCCTTCGCCAACCTTAAGAGAAGCATGTCAATGATTGGCGTTGCATAGAGCACTTATGGAATGGACACAATGGCATGATAGAGTAAAGGTTTAAAGGATTAGAATCACACACAGAACATTTAATGGATGCAAGGTTTGAAACTCCCATTTATTTTTCAGAAAACTAAAAATTCCATCATAATACGAATCAAAAGAAAAGTCCATTCAATCATGGATGATGGCTAATGGTAGCTCAGCAAGTTAATCCAAAAAGACAATATAAATCAACCAAAAACATTTGCAATCAAAAGTTGCCTTGCCTCAACCCCGGCAGCGTGCAGGGCAGCCCTGTGTGGAGGATAGAGGACCTCAACTTCTCCCTCTCCATCTTCCTCCTCATCTGCTTCCACCTCCTCCTCCTCCCCGCACCGAAAGCGCAGCTTCCAGATGCCAATTGCACACTCGACAACGTTGCGCGTGCGAACGTGTGCAACATTGTAGGCTCTTTCAGCCCGAGTCTGTGGGTTGGTCAGCGGTGTGAATAAGTATGCTCTCAGAGGGTATCCACTATCCCCGAGGAACAGGCTCTGACCAAACCCCTCTCTCTCCGCTTGTTCACCCACGGCAGAATTGGCCCAGACAAAACTGTCGTGGGTGCTGCCTGGCCACCTTGCCACCAGGTCGGAGATCACACCCCTATGGTCCACTATAACCTGCACGTTTATGGCCGCGTATCCCTTTCGCGAT
>NW_015505674.1:549709-550207 GCF_001515645.1 Sinocyclocheilus grahami
GATGTAATCCCCGGCATGGCGCAGAAGGGCGTTGGTGACAGTGTGGAAGTGTGGACGCACCGAGGTCTTGCTTAGGCCGTAGCCCTCTCCCACGACCTCGATGAAGCTCCCTGTAGCAAAAAACCTTAAAACCTTAGGCAGCTGGACTTCAGGGCTTAAAGCAAAATTCCGCCGCGTTAGCCTGGCAAGCGCAGGTCTGAGAAGGTCCAGCAGCTCCATAATGAGTTGTCTGGGGAGGCGAAATTTTTGTAATATAGCCATGTCAGGCAAAATGTCAAAAGGGCTTAAGTTTTGCCGAATAAAAAAATTGACATGGACTAAATGGCTCCGCGGCCGGTGCCGTCTTTGATTCAATACAAGGACACGTTGGATCGCTGCCATAGTTGGTCGCTTACTGGACACCACCATGCTTACCCATTTATAGATCTTAGCCATTTAGAGCCAAATTGTTTGCCAGATTTTAATTATCAAAAGTGATTGCCAATTTAAACGCTTTAA
>NW_015505674.1:551144-562269 GCF_001515645.1 Sinocyclocheilus grahami
GATGTAATCCCCGGCATGGCGCAGAAGGGCGTTGGTGACAGTGTGGACGCACCTCCACACCGAGGTCTTGCTTAGGCCGTAGCCCTCTCCCACGACCTCGATGAAGCTCCCTGTAGCAAAAAACCTTAGCGCTGCAAGCAGCTGGACTTCAGGGCTTAAAGCAAAATTCCGCCGCGTTAGCCTGGCAAGCGCAGGTCTGAGAAGGTCCAGCAGCTCCATAATGAGTTGTCTTGGGAGGCGAAATTTTTGTAATATAGCCACGTCAGGCAAAATGTCAAAAGTGCTTAAGTTTTGCCGAATAAAAAAATTGACATGGACTAAATGGCTCCGCGGCCGGCGCCGTCTTTGATTCAATACAAGGACACGTTGGATCGCTGCCATAGTTGGTCGCTTACTGGACACCACCATGCTTACCCATTTATAGATCTTAGCCATTTAGAGCCAAATTGTTTGCCAGATTTTAATTATCAAAAGTGATTGCCAATTTAAACGCTTTAATGACATTACGAAATAGCCTAGGCTAATTATCACCATATTAGTTCTGATACCAAATAAAGTCAACTTCATAAATAGGCCTGTATCCATTGCGAACATATTTTATTATTAGTCTTAAAATGTCCATAACATAAAATCATTGTTGAGCCACAACATTGTCAACATACCATAGTTTGACTTGTACTGCGCTGCGCTGATTTCTAAAGACTGCTGCACAGTGGCGCCGACTAGCGTCTTGAGCTCAAACAACACTAAGAGAGAGCTTACGAATGGTCCAGACCAACCTTACGAAAGTGTGACTTACAGAACGAACGTGTCGGGAATCGTGCCATAACGTTAAGAGAGGTTAAGGAATAGATTAAGAACTACTTAGCAATAAGAACGTTTTGGGGAACCGGGCCCAGATCATTTTGACTGAAAGACACCAAGAATTGAGAAGTATGTCCCAACTTGACTAACAAGGCTGTCTAAACAAAGGGTTTTGATTTTTTTTATAGGTTTGCAAGCGCCCAGCATGCATTCAAGCATTAATAAATTATGCAGTTAGTGACTTTATTTGTAATGTTGACGTTATTTTGTTTTTTTTGGCACTGCTAGTCATTCATTGTGTGGCAATATTAAGAGGCCATCAGTCAATAAATTCTGCAGTTTTTCAACATGATAAACATCATAAACTAAAAATGATGAGCACACAACAAATACATAGAACTGACAACAAACAAATAACAGCAATAGCTGCAAACTTCAAAACAAAGACTGAATGCTGTAGAAACAATTTAAACTCAGAAATTGATATAAAATTTCACAAAGAAACAGCTAGTAACACAATAAAATTAGATATAGTAAATAGTATTTTCTTGTAAAATGTACTCCAATAATCTTCATTTAAAACTTTGAATTTTTTAATGATTAAATCTTAAACAATGTAAGTACATTAACAGTGTATGCACATGTATTTTGATGTAATAAATGAATGTGTCTATAGTACACGGTTAGAAATGTAAGGAAATAGAATATTTACAGCATGCAGCTTTTGAGTCGATATTCAGAATAATAGGGGAGTCCAAGGACAATTGTAATATACTGTATGTGTGTGTGTGTGTGTGTATATATATATATATATATATATATATATATATATATGTATACATCTATATTTATATATTACAATTTTACAATTACTCCCCTAATTTGCTAGAAATATTAATGTTAGTGCTGACCAAATTGTTTTCTAAAACCCAATTGGGCTTATATATATATATATATATATATATATGTATACATCTATATTTATATATTACAATTGTTTTTGGACTCCCCTAATTTGCTAGAAATATTAATGTTAGTGCTGACCAAATTGTTTTCTAAAACCCAATTGGGCTGTCTATTTAATTGAATAGATGTCAAGTACATGAATATTCTATCACATAAGCTATTCCATCCAATTCCAAAAGGGAGTTCTCAAGCATCAGGAAGCAAGCCTCATCAGTATACATGGACATTTGTATCAAAATGGAAGGAATATTCCTGGCTGCGAGCCAAGATTCCCATCTGCCTTTGAAAGCAGTCTTTCCCATCTGCTGAGATTAGCCTGTCAGAAAATACAGCTGACATACGTTGTGAAAGAGAAAGAATCTTTCACCCAGAGGTCCCGATAATACCTGCTGGATGCTGTTATTATGCTTCTATCAGATCCGGTTGCTGCAAATCATCAGTGAGAATCTGGACGGGTGGCTGAGATAATGACTTTACTCCCAAACCCCCCTCTGATGTCTAGGTCAATCTCACACCAACTGCCCATATCTCCCTCCTGGAGTTTGCCAATTAGAGCCATAGCCAGATCCTATTGGACAGAATTGGACCTGGCACTGACAAATAAGAAGACAAAGTTTCCCACAGATTGAATTACGGACATGGTGTCCTCTCAAGTAGTGTAAACTTTTTTAGAGCTACTTGAAATATCATATGTTATCAAACATGCTTGCATTTGACTTCTGGCATAAAGTCTGGTTCACATTGCACCATATTCTAGCCAAGAATATCCCTGGAGAGAGCTATCCACAAGCATTCCTATTTATCCCAAAGGCAGATTATCAGCTGGCGCGTTTACTCCGCAAGTACAGAACCTGCATGCCATCATTCCTCGTGGGTACTTTATCTGGGCACACAGATTTTCACCCAATTACTAGTCATAAATGCCAGGTGACTAATACAAGAAGGGACTATCTGTCCATCCTAACCAGCCAAACCTTGACCCCCTGATTCTGGCCAAAAGCACACTTAGAGAGGAAGACACCGTTTCACTTTAAATTGAGCATCATTCTTCCCTCTAATGGACACTGTTCAAAATATTGTCTGATGTGCATCAGTTTTCTATTAATACCCTCACCAATTGCCTTACCAGATAACAGCATTCCAGATTATAATTGAAATATGCTATCTCCGCTGTGCTGAGACAAGAGAGCATCCCCAAAAGTTAGGTGAAAAACCAGAGTTTAGCCCAGAGAGGGCTCCAGTCCCCGAGTTTAGCCCAGAGAGGGCTCCAGTCCCCGAGTCTAGCCCAAGGAGGGCTCCAGTTCCCATGTCCAGCCCAAGGAGGGCTCCAGTTTCCGAGTCAGGCCCACAGAGGGCCTTATGAGTTGATATTTTCCGCAAGTATATATTTTTTTGGGGGGGTTATAAGGCTCCGGCCGTAGAGGCCAGGCCGAGTGCCGTGCTCCGCCATGGCCCCCTGAAGTGTCTGCTCTGCCATGGCTCCCCGAGCTGCCTGCTCCACCATGGCCTCCTGAGTTCCCTGCTGTAAGTATAAGTCCAGTATAAGCCAGTCCTGAGGGGCCTCAAGAGCGCCCACCCCCCCCTCCCCATTGGATGTTGTGCCCTTCGGGGAGGGGGGAGTAATGTCAGTCCTGTGTCTTATATTTTGCTCCCCACGTGCTCCATGATCCAGTATTTCCCTCATGTGCAATTATGATTATTGCTCCCAGGTGTTTCTCGTCATCCCCTCGTCATGTCATGTGTATTTAAAGTGTTTCCTGTTCTGAGTTCTTCGTCCGGTATTGAATGTCGTCTTTCTACGTGTGTGTTCCTGGTTCCTTGGATGTTAATTAAAGTCTTTTTGTTTGAAGTCTGCTCCATGTCTCCTTGTTCCTCGCTCCCTCACAGTAGCTGAGACAAGAGAGCATCCCCAAAAGTTAGGTGAAAAACCAGAGTTTAGCCCAGAGAGGGCTCCAGTCCCCGAGTTTAGCCCAGAGAGGGCTCCAGTCCCCGAGTCTAGCCCAAGGAGGGCTCCAGTTCCCATGTCCAGCCCAAGGAGGGCTCCAGTTTCCGAGTCAGGCCCACAGAGGGCCTTATGAGTTGATATTTTCCGCAAGTATATATTTTTTTGGGGGGGTTATAAGGCTCTGGCTGTAGAGGCCAGGCCGAGTGCCGTGCTCCGCCATGGCCCCCTGAAGTGTCTGCTCTGCCATGGCTCCCCGAGCTGCCTGCTCCACCATGGCCTCCTGAGTTCCCTGCTGTAAGTATAAGTCCAGTATAAGCCAGTCCTGAGGGGCCTCAAGAGCGCCCACCCCCCCCTCCCCATTGGATGTTGTGCCCTTCGGGGAGGGGGGAGTAATGTCAGTCCTGTGTCTTATATTTTGCTCCCCACGTGCTCCATGATCCAGTATTTCCCTCATGTGCAATTATGATTATTGCTCCCAGGTGTTTCTCGTCATCCCCTCGTCATGTCATGTGTATTTAAAGTGTTTCCTGTTCTGAGTTCTTCGTCCGGTATTGAATGTCGTCTTTCTACGTGTGTGTTCCTGGTTCCTTGGATGTTAATTAAAGTCTTTTTGTTTGAAGTCTACTCCACGTCTCCTTGTTCCTCGCTCCCTCACAGTAGCGGTATCGTAACAATTTGAGGCCAGCACATCATTCATGTCTCTCATATAACACTGTGGACTTGCTCGTTTTATTAAAACGTCTTGCGTTTCTCACTGTTACAGTAATTGATTGTTCTGAAAATAAATTTAAAAAAATCTGAGGACTTCAGTATTGATAGTACTGTAATATTGTTGTAGTGTTCATCATGTAGTCAAGGTGATTGTTTTGTGCATTGTGATGGATTAGATAATAAACTGATAATATTTTAAAACAGTTTAATCTCAAAACAATATTTCATGCCCCGTAAATATTTATGTGGTGGAAAGTTATGTAATAAGTGTTACATTATCCCTTAAATGTCTTTTTAACTGTTCTTCTTGGCTTAGAGACACTTGTGAGGATTTTGATTTATTCGTTTTCACAGAAGCTTTGAGTTAAGTTAATAAAAATATAATAAAATTAAATATTTCAATTCAAATCAATATTTGTTTACTTATGTGACAATTAGCTGTGTGAAAAGTGGAATAATGCACATCCAGCCATTTGTTATGACAATATAAACCCTTTTCAGGAATATACAAGGTCATCCTGTCAGGGTTTATTTTGCAATAAAAATCGGCTGGATGTACAGTATCCCTTACCTATAGTAACATAAAACAATTGTTCTGTGAATGAAGTCACAGTTGAGCTAGACTACTGTACATTAGCAATATATGGCAATATCCTATTGTAATATATATAAATACAAATATATTAAGGACATATAGATTAAGACTGCATGAATGAGAAGGAAACACTGACAGTTGTTTTGTGTTAATTATTGATAACAGTATATAAATGAAAATGTGATCTGTTGAACAAAATATGTTGTTAAATACAAAAATATAATATATAATCATGTTTTTTTTCTTTCAGTGCACAGTTTTAATCTCTTCTAGCTGCTATCTGTCTTTAAGTATTTCCCATTTTCTTAATAAAAAAAAGAAAAAAAAAGGGTGTTCAATTCTGAGTGAAATCTGACAAGAAGGCGTGGATGGAGAAAAAGGCATAATCTCTTCTAGCTGCTATCTGTCTTTAAGTATTTCCCATTTTCTTAATAAAAAAAAAGAAAAAAAAAGAAAGGATGTTCAATTCTGAGTGAAATCTGACAAGAAGGCGTGGATGGAGAAAAAGGCATTCTACTACAAGGCAGTTAATAAACTAATCCATTTTTAACTTGATTGCTAATCAATATCTAATATTTTCTGTACTTACTAAGAATTGCTGAATCATTTGGAGAATGAAAAAGAAAACCTCTCATGACATCTGTGCTTTCATAACTTCTTTTATATTGCTAAGTCTATTTTTTTCTCTGTTGTGAGATGAAATGTGAAAGTCTCTGTATTCATATTGTTAAATAGATGTTTAAATGACCAAGACACTCAAAATTCTCACTTCAGCAGCTCAGCTTGTTTAATTTGTTTTGACTGTCATTTTGCATCAATACAGATGCAGCAAATGCTTGATGAACATGTCTGGGTTCCCGAGCAGGGTGTAGGCTGTGATTTATGGTGATGTAAATTATGTAAAAGCCCTTTCTATTGATTAGGGTGTTTGCTTGCGCATTTTGTTTTGTCAATGTCAAACTAAGATGTACAACAACTTTTTTCCATGTAAATGCAGAGATGAAACTTTTCACACAAGCTTTGCAAAAGCAAACAAAAAACATCCCAAATTAAAAATACTTGCTTGTTTGGCAAGATTTGTGGTGAAAGAGGTGTGGAAACATTCAAATCTAAAAACTATGCAAATTATATACCATTTAGAGTTATTTTGGCTAGCACTGAGAAAATGAATGTCTCACAAGAGCTGCGCAAATACTAATAAAACAGCTTTGGGTTTCTTTCAAACTTTGAAACCCATTCCATTAGCAGATTATTGAGGTTGTAACATAACATACTTTACTACACAAAAGAAATGAAGCAAGCATGATAGATGGCGCAAAGTTTACAAATTGTTCCATTAAGATATAATTACACCATAACATGTTTACAGGTCAGGAATGCATAAGAGGGATGGGGTCTGTCAGACTGAACCTCTTGCAGTTGCTTAATATCAATAAATCGCCCCTGGAGAAGGAGGTCGGCCCTGTTGACTGTATATCCCCTGATCTGCGAGTCAGCCCACCCAGCCATGTGTCACAGATGCAACATTAATTATCATAAAACCGCTGGCCATGTGCAGAGACTTCAAAGTGCCCAGACGTCAGTCTGAGCGACTGCAGAGAGCCTCAGTTTGACTAATGAGCTAGCTGAGGAGAAACAACAGCAGTAGGACAAGTGTTGGAAAACCTTCCCCAGTGACACACAATCAATAAAGCAAACTGTTGTCAGTGTGGGAGGAATATTTTTTCTTGAAATAAAGCTGGCCATGTCTTTCCAGCAGTGGCTCTGGCTAAGTAAAAGGTGACTTACGGATGAGTTTGTTTCTTCATCTGAACATATTTGCAGAAATGCAGTATTCCATCTCTTGCTTACCAGTGGATGCTCTGCAGTGAATGGGTGCCGTCAGAATGAGAGTCCCAACAGCTGATAAAACATTGCAATAATCAAGAAGCAATCCACACCACTCCAGTCCATCAGTTAACCCCTTGTGAAGAGAAAAGCTAAGTGTTTGTAAGAAATGAATCCATCATTAAGACATTTTCATCTTCAAACCCATGCTTCCACTAAAATGCGAGTCCTCCATCCACAATATTGCTTTCTCCAGTGGAAAAAGTAATCTTGTCTAAATCAGAAGAGACATATACAGAGATCAAACACCAGTTACAAAACAGTACAAAACAAATATGTGGGTGGATTTTGATGTGAGAGGACAGCAGGGGATGGCCTTTTCACTGGTGGAAGCATTATTATGGATTATGGACTCATATTGTGGCCAGAAGTGATGGTTAAAAATGACTTGATTTCTTTATTACAAAAATGCAGCTTTTTTTCTCTTCACAGGATGTTAACTGATGGACTGGAGTGGTGTGGATTACTTGTGGATTATTGTGATGTTATTTTATCAGCTGTTTGGACTCTTATTCTGACGGCACCCATTCACTGCAGAGCATCCACTGGTAAGCAAGTAATAGAATGCTACATTTTTTTACAAATCTGATCTGATAATGAAACAAACTCATCTACATGAGAGTGAGGAAATGTCCCATAATTTTTCATGTTTGGGGGAACAATTCCTTTAAAGTCCACGTAAAACACATTTAAACATTCTGAGTGAAACTGAAGAGTTATTTTCTCTTGTTTTTCTTTTTTTGTCTATTCTGTATACATTTTACAGTTACATTAATTTATTAGAAAATAATTTCCAGTCTATATAAAACAAATCCCATCATCGGTGAACTCTGGCTTTAATAAATAATTGAAACTGTAAGGTCAAATATTAAAACAAATGCTGCACAATTTCAAAACAGTAACCCTGCTTGGGTCGTTAGATATTTATTTAGTAAATCTAATTACTTTAAACAAGTCAATATTTTTCCACGTGTATAGTATGTTGTACAGCACTGGGGGAAAGGGCAACACAGATAGATACACTTTCAGTATTGCATTTTTGCAGTATTGGTTTGTTGTGTTTACGCAGCACATCTCAAGAGAAGTTTGCATACCTCTTTGCTAGAGTGTCTTAAAATTGTCTTTAATCCACACCATAAATCACATTAAAGTCCGTAATTGGTTGAAGCACATGAAATATGCCCTGTACCTGGGACAGCCACATCTTCAGGGTTTTATCAGGCATTTCTGCTAATGAGATCACACTCATCAGAGGCCTTTCGTAATTATAATTATCTCAGGAATTAAACCTTAACTTGACCCACAATTTCACTTGGTTTTTATTTTGTTTATAAATTAATCAGAACCCAACCAGAGCCCAGCTGAGAGGATTAGATGCATAGCATTTGAATACATTAAATAACTGAATGAACATTTGACAGGAAAAAAACAAACACCTAAACAACTCTGTAGGTCATTATAATTATGTAAGCCTTGTTAGTCTAGTTGTTTTAGTTATTGATTGGTGATGAAAGGGACCCAATCCTGACATGATTAAATCAACTACTTTTCATTAAATTAGTGAAATAACAGTATGTAAGATTGATATAAGAGTATACTGTAGTAAATGGACTAGTTTTTCCATGGGTATGTTGTAACAGTGTTGATGTACATATTTAATTTATTAAAACCATAATAATATAGACTTGCATAACATATTTTAAGATAATGCATAAAATAGTTTATGAAAGTAAATGAAAAAAGTGTTTGTTTTTAATACTTGTACATTTAATTATGTATTGCTATGTTACTGGGAGAGAAAAATCAAACAATCACATTTTCATTGAGAGGGACTTTTAGCCCAATTGCACCCAAAAAAGCTGAGCAACAGATGCTGACCAAATTTTAATTTATGATTTCTGCCACAGAGTTTCAGATAAACTTAGATTGTTTTTGCTATCTGTGAATTTTAGTAAAACAACAAAAAAAATGCAGATCTTTCTAGGCATAACTGTATCTCTCTTTTCAAGAAAATAAAGCAGCAACTTTCTGGCAGAATTTCATAAGATATGAATATGCTTCTCAAATTTCATTTCTTATTTCAGAGTGTACAAAAGTGATAGTATTTCTGCAGCATAACTGCAGCTCTATACAGAAAATATAGTGATTTCTGGGTTATTATATTGAATATTTATTTTGATCAACATTTATAAAATAGAAATGTGGGCATTGTAGCTTAAAATAACCTCCTTAAATTATTGTAATCCAATTACTGAAAAGGATGAAAAGGTGTTTGTGTGCCTGTGACTGTATATGGAAAACCTGGATTAAAAAAAAAAGAGCAGCAAAATAAAATAAACAATAAAATAGTTGTATATGACTTGAAACAGGCCTTAGACTGAAAAAAAGCATTCCTTTGCAATGTTAAACTAGTTGTGAGAAATGTATTAAATGCAAAATAAGTTTGACCCAAAAATAACCTTTTTAACGTTTTAAAATAACGGGTTAAAATACCAGAAATATATGAAAGAATCTAAATAAATATGTAAATAAGTACATGTCAATGTCATGTAACCATGAACATCTACAAGACTTTTTTCCCCCCCATGTTGATCAATAATAAGTTAAAGGCATCATGTAATTCTGAACAAAATGAAATTATTGCCTACAGTACTTCAAGTGGAGAGTTAAAATGAGAAACCACCAGGGTTAGTGGCATTATCCCAGAGGGCTTTGTTTCATTTTAAATAAATGAACGATGATTTGGGAGCAAACTAAGCATTAGGCAAATAGATTTCTTCCCTAATCTGACACTGTGCGTCATAATTTGAGGAGGCACTCAATTACGTAACTACCTTTCCATGAGAATGAGCAACCAAATTGAAAATCTTTTTCTTATGGTAAAATTTTATTTTCAGTGTCCACTCTTGCATTAGCTGTCATTGAAATTCATACCTGATCCTTTTATACACTGGCCTCATGGCAGGAAATGCAAGCAAAAAAGGCAGGGTTCATAAAATCCGGCCTTGTTTGTTAACTGAACAGCAGAGTTTAGCTCCGACCATAATCAAAGACACATGAGCAGGCTGATCAAAGTCTTAAGAGTTACTAGAAAACCCTACCCAATACCTAAACGTAACAACTACCTTACTAACTATTAATACGCTGAAAAACGTTTTTCAAGCAGTGCTTCATCCAATTAATAATTTGTCTTTCAATTAAATTTACCATTATTTGTTTTATTTTCAAGTAATACTTTTTTGTTCAAAACATTGATAAATATAAATATTTTTTCATTAAGAGCTCAACTAAGACATATTTGTTTTGACGAATGTAAAATATCAAGGTTAGATTGAAGCCAAGCATTTTTAAGCATGCAAAATTCGTTCGGACGGTGCTGCGAAAAGGAGCGGAAGCAGGATATGACATCATGCGCCAAAATATCCTCACTAATCATAATCCTTTTCTATTTAAGTGATTACAATCAGTCACAAATTAAGCTTTAGCGTTAGTTCTGGCAGGTCACGTGAGTCAAGCTTGCATCAGCTGATTCTCAGCTGATCACATGTACCTATAGGAATACGACACCTATCGCGGCATTCCTATATAAGCTGTATTCAGTATTCAGCAGCTTTTCAGCTTGCTTCGGAGCAAATTAAGCATCGCTGCTCGCAAATAAAACTGTTGCAGCGTGTTTCAGAACATCTGAAATCCACATCTAAGATAAGTGAATGCTGTTTTAATCCATATCGCTGTGTATATTACCTGGTCTGCTAATTGAAAAAAGCATATTTGCAGCAGCATTTACGCATCTGTGTTCATACAGCTGGAGCAACACGTAGTCTATGCTCTTAGGACACGCCGATTGTTAAGGCCATGAGAACAAGTTTAAATGAAACACGCATTCTCGTGTATGCGTTTCAACTGGGGTTCCCTTTCAGTCGCGGCATAATCTCAATGTTACGGTTGTTTATTTCTAAGGTTGATGTTTCATTAGCTGTGTGAGTGTGCGGTCAGAAGCACGCGTCTATCGCTCCTAATGGCTTCTATACATACGTATAAGAATGTAATATTAATGACCGTCATTCGAAGTATTTCCGCAGTGTATGCTTCCCCTGCTGGACTGCCACTCAATACTTTCTCAATAGATCCATAAATTCTGATCCGCTTGAATATGTGCTGACGCTGAGTAATGTGAGCATATGAGCATGAGAAATTAGGGTGAAATGAACTGGCTG
>NW_015505674.1:567981-572918 GCF_001515645.1 Sinocyclocheilus grahami
GGCCTATCGTTTGTGTTGGGGGGGTTATTATTGCTGTTCTCCCTGCTCATTCATGACAGGCTGCATGGATGGGCAGGGAGGTTTTTTGCCCAGAACAGAACCATACCGCCAAACCAAACTTTATGCTAAGTATCTATCATTTTGACGATAGTGGTCCTGACAGAAATTAAGCTTTAGCGTTAGTTCTGGCGGGTCACGTGAGTCAAGCTTGCATCAGCTGATTCTCAGCTGATCACATCTACCTATAGGAAGACGACACCTATCGCGGCGTTCCTATATAAGCTGTATTCAGTATTATTCAGCAGCTTTTCAGCTTGCTTCGGAGCAAATTACCCTCCTCCATCCCCAGCTCCACCTTTCGCCACAGTTAGGACTTCGCTTTCTGATATTCCTTGCTAATCAGACTCCTTTATCTTGAATAAAGTATTACACTTAAATATCATTGAGTACATTAATGATATCTGCCTTGTTCTGTTCTGTTAACCATGTGGGGGTTATTATTGCTGCTCTCCCTGCTCATTCATGACAGGCTGCATGGATGGGCAGGGAGGTGTTTTGCCCAGAACAGAACCATACCGCCAAACCAAACTTTATGCTAAGTATCTGTCATTTTGACGATAGTGGTCCTGACAGAAGTATAGTTAATCAAGTACACACACGCACACATACAAATCTTATGTAATAAAAAAATCACATAAAATTACACGTTTCACTGTTCAAACGTGCCATCCGCTGTTTCCCTTGCCTCCGCAAACCAAGCCGCTTCTCTTTTTATGCGATTTGTATAATCTTTTAAAGTTGTGTTGTATAAAACAGGATGATGCGACACTGTTAAAATTAGCGATTCCTCCATTTCTGTACCAAGAGCTAGGTCACTTTGTGAGGTTTTGATTGATGTTATATTCGTCTTTGCAGGTCAGAGTTCAGAGAAATGCGAAATATCTTCTCACTGGCTGGCGTTTCCGTTCTGACACATTCGCATGTGTATGAATGGAAGTCAATGGAACAAAAAGTCTAGTATGACCGCGGCTTAACTCATATTTTTAAGTTTATATCATGACCATGCCTCCTCACACTGGTGTGGTGCTGCGAGTCAGTTAACGAGACAGTTAAAGTCAGTTAATTTTGTCACTGTGTGATTGTGTATGAATTCAACGAGCTGTGGATAAGAAGGTGGAACCTTTGTTTTAAGCCTTCTACACACTGCACGATTTTAGCAATCCTATAAGATCATTTCTGGTCACACTGTGCGACATGGATCTAATAAACTTGGGTACGACATTCATGTAGACTGTACGATGACGACACCTATTGACTCGTAGGCTACGACGCACGTTTCTATTGAAGAATAAAACGTCATTAGCATGCGCTAGTGGTAAACAAAAAGAGCATAATGAATCACACTTTGACAGTTGTAGTTTTTATGTGTGCTGAAAAAAAGTGGGAGCGGCGAAAGAGGAAGGAATAAGAGCTTGAGGTAAGCAGTTTTATGTTTTAGCGCCATGTCGCGTTGATTTCATGTCGCATTTTTACTGGTTGGTCAGTAAACGTGGTCGTAACTGCAAACACACTGTGCGATGATCATGCTGAATTTCTGACACTGCCAGAAAACTATCGTAGACTATCTTTGGTCGCAAGACCGGGAAAACGCCCGTCTTTGAACCTCTCTCACTGTACGACATAGGACCAGCGATTAAGAGCCACGATCACAGAAATCGGCACGATTGATTCACGATGGCAATCTTTCAGCCAAAAATCGTGCAGTGTATCCCGGGCTTAAGTGACTCATCTATTCTCGCAGATGAATCTTGTTAGGCAGTTTAAGTGAACAAATGATATTATCTTTTGAAGTTCTGCCTCTCATGAAGAATTTTGTACAAATAATACAGAAGTTGAGACACTGTAGTAGAAATCTCTGACATTAGCTAGTGTATTTGTGAATCATTATATAATACAAAATCAACATTTTTTAATATGTTAATATGAAATAGATTTTGTATGGTTAAAACTTCTCATACTAATGAATACTGAAAGTACACTAATTACTTAATGCTTATTAAAATTGTTGCCCCATGGATATATGATAGCTAAATCGGTTTGTTTTTCAAATATTAGTTATTTCACGAGGCTAATGTGATTCAGTGTAAAAATAGCCAGCATTTCTCACTTCACGTTTGACATGAAACATAATGCATGATGATAAAATGACAGCTAATGTGGAATAATGTCTTACAATTGATTGCACTTTCACTGTTGACAGGAACATGCAAAAGATTATCTGTCAGTCCAGCGGAAGCTTTTGCATGACCATTATTGCATGCAGGCCTTTCATCCAAGGTGAAGGAGCCAATAAATTATGATGAAGACACACTATCTGTCTCTCATGAAGGTGCTACACTCTTTCCAAACAATAGTATGCAACACCTAAATTCACTCAAGAAAAAATTCTGTGAACTTCCATTTATGCATCTGCCACTTCATACAAAAGATATATGCTAGTATTTTTATGCCCACAGACAGTGACACACTTCATTACTTCCTTTCTTTCCGACCTCAGAGGAAGCAGAAGAAAAAAATAGCAGCCCTGATCAGAAATTTTGTTGTAGAGAAGCCTTTGAACTCTGGGGACTAACTGCACAAATGCAAATGAACAAATATCTATGGTCATCAGAAGTCAAATATATTTTCTAATGATGCATCAAGATGTTGTTTTGAGAGTTCTAATGGCAAGGGAAGGAAACTGTCTACTGTCAAGTGGCTTTATCACACCATCTGTTAGGGAGTTTATGTTTTTTTCATGTGTGATCATCAGTGCAAAGAGCTGCTTGATGGCCGCATGATATTTTTATTTGTTTATGCATCTAGTATTAGAGTGATAATCTATTCTAGAGCAATTAATCATGCATTAATCACTTCCACGTGGGATGGACAATGACACTGGGAGTCTCTTCACTCTAGTGCTTTATTTAAATGATTTTTCATATCGCTGTGAACAAAACAGCTGAATAATCAGAACATGTGGTGCCTCTCCATTCGGGTCTGAAAAACTCAATCAATCCCTAATGATTGCTTTAGCTGATATAAAGTGAAACTTATATGGTTAAAAGTCCCTCCAAGTAATAATTTCAGAAGTACTTATATAGCTCTATTCGAATGGGACTAGTTTTCTAAACAAATTATTTAAGCTCTTAGAACTTTATAGAAGTGGCTTTTTATAATAAACCCATGTAACCGAGCAGAGAAATCTATACATGTGTCTTTCCTGATGCTGATTCTAAAACGGCAAGTCTTAGAAATTTTCCACGATTTAACCTCACCTTAATTTTATAAAATGATATTACTTTTCTCATCGGATGACATCCATATTGAAAGCTGAATGATTAGTGCACAAATGTTAGATCAGGTTAGTATAGAAGTCTGTTTGTGCCACAGGATAAAAAAAATTAAAAAGGTAATTGTGTCTTTTTATCCCACAATTCAGACTTTTTCTCTTTATGAAAACTTTGTCTCACAGTTCAGATTTTTTTCTCTGAATTCTCAGAATTGCAAAATAAAAAGGCAGAATTCCTAGATATAAACTCAGAATTGCAAGAAAAAAGTCTGAAGTGTAAGAGAAACTCAAAATTGTGGGAAAAACAGTATTGTGATATGAAACGTCGCAATTACCTCTATTTTTTATTCTGTGGCAGAAAAAAAACTGAATTGTATGAACTCAGAATTCAAAGAAAAACGTTTACATCTCAGAATGTGGTAAACAAAAAGAGCATAATGAATCACACTTTGACAGTTGTAGTTTTTATGTGTGCTGAAAAAAAGTGGGAGCGGCGAAAGAGGAAGGAATAAGAGCTTGAGGTAAGCAGTTTTATGTTTTAGCGCCATGTCGCGTTGATTTCATGTCGCATTTTTACTGGTTGGTCAGTAAACGTGGTCGTAACTGCAAACACACTGTGCGATGATCATGCTGAATTTCTGACACTGCCAGAAAACTATCGTAGACTATCTTTGGTCGCAAGACCGGGAAAACGCCCGTCTTTGAACCTCTCTCACTGTACGACATAGGACCAGCGATTAAGAGCCACGATCACAGAAATCGGCACGATTGATTCACGATGGCAATCTTTCAGCCAAAAATCGTGCAGTGTATCCCGGGCTTTAGATAAGTTAGGTGTATGGACGTTATTTTCTGCTATTTATCTTTTTTTCGCTCTTTCTTTTTCTCGAGAGACTGTTTGTGATCGGCGAAAATTGTTGTTTGTCTAAACAACGGGACATTTCTCATCCGTTAGCTAGCTAGTTTTCTCACGCGCCTGCAGCGGAAAAAAACGCACTTGAACCCCGGACCCATAGACATAATAAATACCTAGACGCCTCATTGGCCGCTCAACCACACGTCAACGTCGCCGCCATATTGGTGAAGGCAACACTCATATCGGGACAGGCGAAAACATACCTGACTCGTCGGCAGCTTGGGCATCTACAAACCGTCGCATAATAATAAAAACAGATCTCGGGCTATTATCTTTCACAGGTAAGACTGAACAGTTGTTTCTGTATGTTTTTTGGTCATTTTTAGCTTTATGTTGACAGCTTAATTAGCCACCAGTGTCAGACTAGTAATAGCTAGCGATATCGCTAGTAAGCTGTGAAAGCAGAGACTTTAAATGAAATCAAAGTTTAAATTAATTCTTAAGTTTTAACTTTATATTGTAGTTTATATCATAAAGTAAATTGTGTTATGAGCACAATATGTACAGTGAGCACTTTGACAAGACAATGCCAGACTGTCAGGATTAAAGAGAGATGATTTAGCTCCATCCCTAATTTCACTAACATTACTTATTTACAAAGAGTAAGTTTATCATCTCTTGATTATAAGGATTTCATAGTTTATCATAAATCTGTGGACTTATATATATATATATATATTTTTTTTTTCC
>NW_015505674.1:574114-576259 GCF_001515645.1 Sinocyclocheilus grahami
TATTATCTTTCACAGGTAAGACTGAACAGTTGTTTCTGTATGTTTTTTGGTCATTTTTAGCTTTATGTTGACAGCTTAATTAGCCACCAGTGTCAGACTAGTAATAGCTAGCGATATCGCTAGTAAGCTGTGAAAGCAGAGACTTTAAATGAAATCAAAGTTTAAATTAATTCTTAAGTTTTAACTTTATATTGTAGTTTATATCATAAAGTAAATTGTGTTATGAGCACAATATGTACAGTGAGCACTTTGACAAGACAATGCCAGACTGTCAGGATTAGGGATGGAGCTAAAGCATCTCTCTTTAATTTCACTAACGTTACTTATTTACAAAGAGTAAGTTTATCATCACTTGATTATAAGAATTTTATAGCTTATCATAAATCAGTGGACTTATTATATATATATATATATATATATATTTTTTTTTTCCTTTTTAGCCAATTGCAAACAGGACAACGCAAGCCTTAAGGAAAGCTGAAAAAAGCCTGTTCTCTGCATTTCCAAGAGAGTAGGCTATACTTTCACAGCCTAATGTTGTATTAGTACTAGTTAAAACCCAGAATAGCCCTGAATGAATGGCCAGAATTAACCTGGTCATATTCTAACCACACACTCTCTCTCCCCCCCTTACTTGTTTCTTACTTTGTTTAATAATTAATTATTTAATTAACAATACTATTATAAAACTACATTTCACGATTATTTATTTTACTTTATAATTTACTATTAATTTATTCTTCATTATTGTCTATTCTGTATTATTCCACCCCTGATATTACATATTCTTGCTATTATTCATTTATTGTTATTCATATATTTATTATGGTATTATACATATAATGTATGCTATTATAAATCTATTATATACTGTTGTACTCGCTTTTTTATATTATTCCCTTTACTACAACTTGTACTACATATCCTTTTTAATATTACATATCACTTGTATTATGTTTTGACTGTGCACTGTATCAGTTGTAGGATATCAGACCGAATCAGACAATGTAAGATTTGATAAAGAACAGTTGAATTCCACAGAGGCCCAAGACACCGGATGTCAAAAATCAGATCCTGGCACCACAAACCCGAACCAACCAGCAGCTTTGAGTAGCTCACAGCATTTAAACAAAAGAACACTTATTGACAATTCCAAGGAGATTGTCAATTTTGGGGGCAAGTAATTAAGATTACTGGTCAAAAGAGATGCACAGCATGACCATCACATGGAAACCAGTGATAGCGACCACGGGCTCTTTGGATTTACTTCCCCCACCTCTGAGACAGAGAACAGACTGAAATTCCTTATGAGATACCTCTTAACCTCTGGTCTTCATACATTCACAGAACATGTCCTCATCCACAGAATGCTACAGAAATTACCTTTCCATGTAAATATGCATCTAAATGACACTAAAAGGACTTGTTGTGAGCAACTAATCATTTCTATGCATAACTCCATATCATGTATGTAACCCACATGTGACTTATCAGGTCTTAATCATTTATTGTGTATGTATTTTGAATAACTATTGAATAGTTTATAGGATCACATTCATGTTTAGTATGTGTGTGTTTGAATATTCTTGCTTGAAACGTTTCTTCCAATCAATTCGTTGTCAAATGTATCATATTCTTGTTATAGAAATCATGTCCAAAACTATACCCTGCAAGAGCGGGAAAAACGCGGACCATGTGACTGATAAGAAAACATTTGATTTATGAATGAGGAGAAACATTGCAACACCCCGAGCTACAATTGGTCGAGGCACCATTTGGGGTGTGTTAAACAGCCCGGTTTAAATACTCAGCACACCATCAAAACTTCTAGCTTTTAGCTTTTCGCTTCTAGTCATGCTTTTTAGTTATATGCTTTTTAACAATGCGGCTTTTAGCTTTTCACTTTTAGTCGTGCTTTTCAGTCATCGCTTCTTAGCGCTTTTTGTGCGTGCTCTGGCTTACACGCCATCTCCTCCAAATCCATGAGGAGAAACGTCAAAATTTCTCGTCAAACGTCTCGTCAAAATTTACTTCTATTTCTATTTCTTTAGTTTATTTTATTTTCCGTTGAGAGTTTCGTGTTTCGAGTTAAGTTTGCCTAACGCCGCATCTCCGAAAGAGTGCCGTCTAAACTTCAACTGCAGA